>NC_084970.1:14703293-14793293 GCF_963691925.1 Scomber scombrus
AGATTGTTTTTTTCCGCTACATATTAAGGCCTGTTTACGGTGTGTTTTAGCCGGGTTTTTGCCTGGAAGGCTCAATGGAAATCTGGCACTCTCTTGAACAAAGTTAAACTGTGAGAGAGCGCCGTTCACAAACGCCAGAATGAACGCGTTCACAGTAACGTTCATCAGGCAGAAATACAGTACGTTCAGTTCACGTTCGCCCCAAAATATGAACGAGTTCATGAACGATTGTTCATTGAACGCGTTCAGGCAAACACTGCTCAGATGCATGAGGTTTATAGTTAATGTACCCTAAAGTTTTCAAATGCTGACAAGATTCATTTTTATGTAAACATTTGTAATTTGGCAAACCATTCTTGAAGTACTAAAGATTGAACATTTCTATATTTCTAAATCTGTGTTGTCCTCCATCTTTTGGTCAGTGTCTCCCTTTCTTCTTTTTTTATGTTTCATCATAGGACTTTCCCCCCTCTTGCTCTCCCTCCTCACCACCCTTGTCTTTCCTCTGATGCATTTTGTTCCTCCTCCCCCACTCTACACATATTATCAATCTCTTTCTCTTTCTGTCTGTCTCTTGCTCTCTCGTTCTCTCTCTCCGGTTGAGTGGGGAGCAGACAGAGGGAGAGAGAGAGAGAGAGAGAGAGATAGAGAGAGAGAGAGAGAGAGAGAGAGAGAGAGAGAGAGAGAGAGAGATGTGAGTCTCGGCCAATTTGTCCTGACACATAGAGATGCTCAGGTGGGAGAGAGGTGTCAAACAACTAAGAGAGAGAGGGAGAGACAGGTTTGTAGGAAAAGGGGGGGCGGGGGGTAAGAAAGAGGGAAGACAGGAACAAGAGATGTTGGGAAGGTAGAAGGAGATTAAAAAAAACTGAGCAGAAACTGAAGAATTTCTAATATGACGTTACATAATCAACATAAATTATTGTAGCATTCGGCAGTTGTGTGTTTGTGTCACATTTTTGGATCCAATATAAAATACATCCTTATAAAACCTTCCCAAACAGAACATACTGTACATAATATAATTTACCAAAAAAAATGTGTGAAAATTTGATTTAAAAGTGACCCAAGGACGGTTTGATCTGGCTCAAAAAAAGACCAAAGGACCCAATCCAAATACAGAGAGAGAAAACCAAAAGAGAAGGGCAAGATGTTTTTTTTTTTCTCTTCACACTTCACATTTCCTAATCTGTCTCACCTCTGGAACACATTTTATGATTGTGACACAAAATGTGATCACAGTTGAGAGCTAGTCCACTTGGATCTGCTTAGGTCTTACACCTGAGACCCATGGTAATTAAAGGGGACCCAGTTAGACTGAGTATATTCTAAACTCTGGACCCAGATTGGTTTCAATGGTCTGGACTGGTGAAGGCCTCTTCTGTCATTAGTAATTATATAATTCAGTTGTAATAATCTGTCATTCACTTTTATGCATGAACGTGATGTTAGACATCCCCTTGACACTTCAACAGCAGCACAAAGTCGTGTATGCATGACAATGAAACAAATGAAACATTGAACAAAATAACAGAAAGAGACGATGAAAAGAAAATGAAGAGGAAGAAGGAGAGTGAAGAAATGAAAGGAACTGAACAAAGGGGAATGATTTTGTATAAGACGAGAGAGAGAGAGAGAGAGGGGGAGAGAGAGAGAGAGATGTTTCCCGAGGTGTCCCCCTGTGATAGTGGCATGTTCCCCTTGTGTAGCAACAAGAGAGAGAGTGGGATCGACAGAGAGAGAGATGTCTAATCTTAGAGGGTAAGGGAGCGTGGACTCCCCAGGGTTTGTCGTGCTCAGCACCTTGTTAACCAGACATCTCTCTTTCCATCTCTATTTCCATCTCTCTTTCCACCTTGCTTTCGCTCTCTCTCTTTTTCTACTTCTCTTCTAGCTCTCTGTTTATCTCCCTGTTTCATTCGTCTTACTAGACAGGCAGGAAGAATCAGGCATCTTGCTACAACAGTTGTCTGTCTGTCCGCCTGTCTGTCTGTCTGTCCATCCATCCATCTGTTCATCCATCTATCCATCTATCCATCTATCCAGACCAACCAGTTAGGTTTTCATTGGCTTGTGTGTGTGTGTGTGTGTGTGTGTGTGTGTGTGTGTGTGTGTGTGTGTGTGTGTGTGTGTGTGTGTGTGTGTGTGTGTGTGTGTGTGTGTGTGTGTGTAGGCGTATGTTGTCCTGTTGTCAGTGCATTGTCAGGTTAAGGAAACTCCTGTCTCTGGTTAATGGAACATCAGCCAAGGTTAACACAGACTGGCAGCTAAAGTCCGAGCACAAACACACACACACACACACACACATACACACACACACACACATATATAGTATCTGGGTAATTGCCAGTCTCAAAATCTCTGGAGCAAGTTGGCGTTGCAACATTTAAACAGCAACCATAATAAGAATAGTTTATTGTTATCTCTGCCAGCGGTAAGCCCAGGAGGGTGGAGGGCTTGTCACTAAAATGAGAATGGTCTTCCTTAAGTGAGCCTGGGCCAAAGTTCAGTTCAGCTGGGTTGCAAGCAAGGCACAAGAACTTGGCTTTGATCTTGAGGATTTGTAGCATTTATTCACCAACAAAGCCTAAAATATCCTAAACCAGGGGTGTCAAACTCATTATGAGTACAAAGTATTGTACTGGTAGGGTTGAATCATTTTGTGTAGAAAACGTAGTATATTCATGTTTGTTCAAAATAGGCATTCCCACTCTTCATTATGGCTACTTTGTGATTGCAATTCAAGCACAATGGCTTCGTACTTCCCACAGGCAAAATGAACACATATTTGCCATTACAGTCATCCTTAAATGCTGTTTTTCACTTCCTCTTTTTTTTTCCTTTTCTGTATAGTTTTGAACAACTTTAGAAAACATCTATAGAAAAGTTTGGTCTCATCTTGTACCGGAGCACTTGCTGATGAAGTTTTTAAAAGCTTTAGGTTCTTTGAAGAAATGGGAATAAAATACTCAGATGACATTCCTATTTCTTTTTTCTGTTCTGTTCTGTTTCTGTTTCCATCTGCCCTCACTTATAGCAGCTGTCACAGAGTTTCACTGGTGCAGCATTCATGAAGCCCCCCTGCATGCTTCATAGACGTAACCTCCTCCTAGAATCAGACCAGCTGGTCATAGCTGATGTTTTATTGGGGTACAAGCCTAAAAAAACCTGGTCTCCCAAAAATGTAGATTACACTTACACTAAAAAGAAATAATTTATTCTTAAGTAGCTTGATAAATGACGCCTAATGAGTCTAGCTCATGAACAATGTGTGACGACAGAGTTCCAGGCTAAGGCATCTGTGTGGGCTACCGGGTATTATGCTGCTTAGTGCTGAGCTTTGAGGTTTCAGGATGCTGTAAAACAATGTGAGAAGCACTTTCTACTCGTTCAGACACTGCCGTAATGAGAAAATACTCTTAATCCAGCTCACACATACACACACACCGACACACGCAGAGGCGTATTTCTGCTGCCGAGTGGTTTCTTGGTGAAAGCATATTGCGAGAGAAGCAGTTTAAGGAGTGGCAATTATAGTTTTGGACAACGTCATTGATTTAAACTCCTGATTAGAGGAAAGGTGACGGAGGTGGTACACACAATGGTGAATGTTGGGGTGAGGATGGGGGAATGGCACACTCATGCATGTACACACACACACACACACACACAAACACACACAGAGACACGCAGGTTTACTTTCCGTCAGTCATGGGAATGCCTTCAAATGGCAAGGGTCCCCCCCTCATTCCTGCTTTCATGTTTTCTCTTTCTCTCTCTCTCTCTCTCTCTCTCTCTCTCTCTCTCTCTCTCTCTCTCTCTCTCTCTCTCTGTCTTTCTCTCTCTCTTTCTCTCTCTTTCTCGACACACCTGACTGAAATATTGATGCCTCCCAAGCGCTGCTGTTCATGCCTAAGTGGTTGTTTTTGTTTCAAAGAACGGGTGGCTGTTTCACACACACACAAACACACACACACACACACACACACACACACACACAAAATACACAGTTAACGGCTGACGAGAATGGAAGCACACATATTTGGATACACACATCTGTCATTTCAGACAGTGTGCATTTCTTCCTTGATCATATATGCATATACTGTACACAGGTTTTACATTGCTGAATTGCTACCTTTAACTCTTGTAACACTTCAATAAAGAGCATATAGGATGCCTGACAGTCTAAAATGTGGTACAAGACTGCTCCTATGAGTCCCTTCTATCGTTGTTAGCTTCACATTTTATTATTACCAGGAATATCAGCATATCAACAAACTGAGTCATTTTGTGTGCACCTTCAGTTTTCAAAAACATGTAATTTCAAAGCCAGTTTATCCCTCTTAAAAGCTAACAGAGGTTTATTGTTTTAAGGACTATAATTCCCAAATTCAATCAGACACTTGTGTTGATTATAGCAAATGGTTATTATGATCTTTGAGAGAGCTCTCAAATATTCCAAGCAGCAATGAGGATTCTGCAATAAGTTTAACCCCCTTAATAAAGATACATGAACAATTCTCCAGTTAAAGTGTGTTTTTGTCAGTGAAGAGCAGTGACCAAACCAGTACCAATTGGACTGAAGTTATAGGTGCAGATACCTTTGCATGGATGGACAATACAGTGGCTCAGTGTTTAGCACTGTTGCCTCACAGCAAGAAGGTCCCCCGGCCATCTCAGATCTTTTCAGTGTGGATTGTAAATGTTCGCCCGTGTTTGTGGGGGTTTCTGCAGGGTGCTCCAGTTTACCCCCACCATCAAAGACATGTATATTAGGTTAATAGTGGTACAATTGGCACTGGCAAAAAGAACTGGAGTTGGTCACCAGGAGCCCACTGCTCCACTCCTATTGTATAGAATGAGTCAAATGCAGAGGATACAATTTGTTTTAATGTACAGTATGTGAGTGCTGAGAAGTGATAATTAAGTCTGAATCTTAATCTTAAAGTTACAATGCGTGGCATTCAGCCACTAGATTTCACACTATAGCACTAATATCTCAGACCAGAACAAATGTGTGCAGTGTTTACACAGTAAAGTTGGGGGAAAAAAGACCCCTGAATCGACAGCTCATGAAACTCAGAACAAACTATTAAACCGGGCAATGCTGATCAACTATGGATCAAGATTATGTTACAGAATTGCCTATTTCTGGCTTCAAAAGGTTTTAGAAACATATTTTAGTTCATTGTTCAGCTGTAATGTCTGAAAATTTGTGACACAACCATCATCTTGGACAAGGAACTTAAGAATACAGAGGGACGCATGCGCACACTCGCAGTGCAAGTGTGTAAAACAGCAGTAACTATAGTGACAATGTGAGCATCCACACTATGAACTATAACGTCTAGTGGTGTCAAGCATGCGCTGTGTGCTCCACCTGGGTTTACAGCTGAAGAAAATGATTATTAATGTTACAGCTGTACATTGTACAGAGAAATAAAAGGAAGAGCAGAAAGGTTCACAGGCAGGTGCTGATTCAGTGTGATGATCAGAAGTATTTCAGACACTAGTCGCTGTGATGTTTCAGTATTTACAGGCCAAACGATGTTGAAGCACGGTGTGTAAAAGTGCACAGCTGAAGCACTAACACACAGTATGAGCACAGACCTGAACACTGAACGATCCGCTAACTTTGTTTTTTTTCTACATTATAATAGAGAACAAAGTTCCAGCATCTTTGTATAATAAAGAGAAACAAACCTATCTATCGAAGTCACCTCTGTGTGTTATCCTGCTCCAATTTACAGTGCATCAGTCCACGTTGAGAGAGGAGCAAAGCTGCATTAAAATAAATAGTCATCTGTCATGTGTTGAAGTTTTACCGGTAATGTCAGGCTGGATACAGATAACTCTCTTGTGTTAACTCAGCACTTATGACATTACAAAATGAGATAAGGGATATCTTTTTAAATTCTGTTATTATAATTTTTTACCTCAGCAGCTCATTCTCTGATCTGAGTCTACACAGGATATTCTCTAAATGTTTTATTTCTTTCACCTCCTTTACTAGTTTATTTGGCTCTAATTTGTGCCAATAATGAAGACTGAATATTAAGTTTGTTTTCATTGTCAGAGGGGATTTGCAAAGTTTTCAGCTTGCAATGTATTACAGTAATAAACACAATGACATGGTTCTGAACGTATACATGTCAAAAATAACAAAATAACAAAAAATACTTCCCTGGTCTTTTATAAAAATATATAAGTATTTGAAGGTAAGCAATGCCACATTTATAGGATTGACTTATGTTAATTTATAATGTAAAATGAATGACTACTTTAAACCAAACTGTATCAGATTGTATCATATCCCATCGAATTTTACCAAATCTAATCCTATCGAATCGAACCGAGTTGTTCCTTTTTAAAATATAGCGTTCTTGAATCGGATCGTACCACATGTATCTAGATATGTATCCGATCTTCTTATATTGGAGAGATGCACACCCCTATTCACTATATCTTTACATAGCAAATAGTTGTTTGCTGACATCCAGTGAGGCTGAATGTCATTTATTGCAACTTTAATGCTGTGTGTGTAATGTTCTGAAGCAGACCAGCCCATTACTGTAGCTATCTAGCCTGCAATTTTACCTTAGCAGTGAATTTCTTTCCTGGTGCATGTTTGTTTGCTCTACATGTGGGCAATCGTCTATATTTTTATATTGTCCTATTACAAGAGATCGACCTATATGATCCAGTATACAATTGGATCACCTCTGAGAGCAGATGGGCAGGACTCTAACATTCTCTGTGATCACTCATTTCAGTGTCAGTATGGCTGATCTCACAGCACCGCTGCTGTCATTCATTTTTGTTTTTGTCAGACAGTGCAGTTATCATAAAATAGTGATGCAGCAGCGTAATCTGCGTAATCAGCAGAGTAAACATAGATAGTGGTTATGATGTTTATGCTGTACACCTGCATAACTGTGTTTGGGTGTTACTGGCCACACAGCTGTGAATGAGCTGATGATTGTGAAGCATATTAAAAACAGCTGATGCCAATCAGCCTGTAGAAGAGAGACTAACTAATACTGTGTCTCATTGGAAGCAGAAGAAATACTTTTGTGGTATATAGACAAAAAAAAGTTCCGGTTTGGAAAGTTAACTTTATTATTATTTTTTGGTCATTTCAGCATATAGAGTTATACTACTCTCAACAAGTCCTCCAACCTAAACAGCAAAATAGGTAATTTGTCTTGGCCACCCAAACAATCCAGTGCTTTTATGGGCAGGGCCACATTCTTTACCAGTGTTTCCCAAAATTATTACAAATGATAATGATTAATCTAAGCGCTTTCTGATCTGCTAGCGCTACTGTTTAGGTTAGGTTAGGGAAATATAGTCATGATTAAAAGAAACAACTATTGGCAGAAGCCTGGACTCGAATAATGATTTCAGGTGTCAAAGTTGAATTTGTGTGTCCAACCATCAAACCTGACCTCCAGCTTTAGGAATTTTGCAGCATCGAAATAAAATTGAGAAACTTCTGTCTTGCTTTAGAGACAGTTGTCACCAGGCCGTTAAATACTGCTTGTGAGCAAAACAGAAACATTTAATTTATGTCATGAGGCCTCCTGTTGTATTTTTCTGTTAAGGACAGTCTTTCTGTTGGTTTGCTGGATTGTTTCCACAGGGAGTACCTTTCCAAAATATTGACATGCATACTTATATTGTTTCAGAATGTTAACACAGCCAGTTCTATTATTCCTGAATTTTACTTCAGTCCCAGCGGCATTTGTCTCCCTGCACACCAGGAAAATACATGCATGTGTACACACACTCACTCAGAGATGCTGTACTATACTGCTCCTGTGTTACCGTTTAGCATATCCTATTAATATTAGATGAGAATCATTTGTATCTGAGCGCACCATTGACCTTAGTTGGCGGAAGCATGTAGAGTACATGTGTATGTGTGTGTCTGCACACTCAAGCCTCCTCTATCAGAACTAGCAGTGGATGTTACTGTATGAGAAAAAGGCTTGATTTTTTTCCCTCCAAAATACCCCCCCCCACCCCAAAAAAAAAAAACTAAGTGAAAGAAAAACAACCTGCGTTCCTACGAATGTGTTAATCATAACAGGAGTTTCAATTTTTCAATAAACCTATTGCTGAAGTTGTGACATGCAAGTGTGTTTAGTGTATTAAAATACATATTTAAGGGATTAAGAACAGAAATATGGCTGCATTAGAAATCTCCTTGAATGCTTTGTGTTGAAGACAGCTTTAACAATATGGTTCTTTATTAGGTAGAAATCTGTAAAAAAAAATATTGACTGCGACTATGTTGTGTCACTAAGTAAAACACACAAGAATTATCAGACACTTCTTCCTGCTGTATCATCAGACTGCTTAGTTCACCATATTGGGCCAAGATAAACTGACACAAGCTGCTTTTTATTTCTTGTGTGTGTCTGCTGATGTGAGCCCTCTTGCACATGCCTGAGCTGTTTGATTGTGTTTGGGAAAAAAGGGTCTAAACCAATTTGTACAATTTATTGTTACACAAACTAGATAAAAATGTCAGCTAAACGCTTGGTAGTAAATGGAATTACCAGGTTACCCCCGAATATACACTATCTGTCTGATACCTCTTTCATTGAGAGCCTGATGAAGTCTGTGATATCTGCTGTGTTACGAGATTCATTTAAGTGTGTGTGAGCGTGCTTTTGTGCGTGTATTCTGGGGTCTACAATTTGATGTCAGATTGTAATTGAGTAAGTCTAGTTCAAATGCATCTCCATTAGCTCACCCTATCAGTGTGAGCTCATTCTGAGCCTGAACCGTGGATACTAGCCTCTAATTCACAGACTGCTGCAAAATCTCAAGGATCGGCAAGATGACTCCCAGAAACATGCACAACTGTTAGATTTTTGCTGTTTCTAAACATACTTGTGTGTGATACAGGTTTGTGTCTTTTAAAACTGTTACTATTGCATCTGATTTATAAAAATATGCTTCGTAATATTAATTTGAAGCTGGATATTTTAAGTGATTTTATCAAATAAGAGGAAGTCTCTATCTATAGATATAATGTGTTTTTGTGTGTGTGTGTGTGTGTGTGTGTTTGTGTGTGTGTGTGTGTGTGTGTGTGTGTGTGTGTGTGTATGCCTTCAATGTGTCCTCTATGCCCCTGCATTGTTCCCTACATTGTTTTTCTTCACAAAAAGTCATGGCCTGACAAGGTGCTGCGCGCTGTAAAAATTATGCCTTGTTTATACGTATTTATTTCCCCTTGACAGTTTAATTATTTCTGGCCCCATTGGAGGAAACCACATAAAAAACTCCCCATGTTCATACAGATTCTAATTAGGAATGGTGGGAAATTAAAACAGAGTTGTTTCGAAATGCTGTCATTTTTTCCAGGGCCTCATCTTGGAATTATGTCTCAATCAGCACAAGCGGAAATAATTACTTGTATACCTTCTAACTGCCAACATTTACCAAATGGCAAAGCAATTTACAGCCATCATGGCCCGAGAAGCAATCATTGGGCCAACTATAAATTCACAGGCCGACGGTTTGGAGAGCAACATTGGAAGGAAGGGATATTGTGGAGAATTAGAGAGAGAGATAAAGGGTAGAGGTTTGTCTTCCTACCTGTGTTTTCCCTCAGTCTCTGTCACAGGTTTCCTCTCTCCCTTCTCTTTTTTCGTCCTGCTTTAATTTTTTCTTCTCTTTCTCTCACCAATCAAATGTCTGTCTTTTTCCAGACCTCCCCACTTCTGTTCGCATCTTTCAGCTTATTTTACAGTGAAATCATAACACGCACACACACACACTCCTCAAATGGAGGCAGCGCGATTATTAAGTGATTATTTCCACACACACCATTAAACACACTCATTGCAGGGCAGCCAAAGACATAGACAAAAGCCCAGATAAAAACATGAGCATTTGCACTGAATACAGACACTTAAACACCCGCACACATTGGCTTTAAAGTAATTACTCACACACATCATTAGACACAGAAAGTGGAGTGTGTTTATGTTCTGTGTATCTTGCGGTGTGAACCATTGTAGTCCCCCTTACTCTTTAGATGAAATAACCTCATCCATCTAGTATAACAAATTAACTAATTTTCACCATCTTACAGAAAGTCAGATAAATGTTACTATACGAAGAGCAGAGTGACTAATAACAGCCGGAGGTTTGACAGAAGCTGCCCACACTGACAGCAAGACCTAACAGAGTGGGACCTAAAAAATCAATCCTATTTCTTCATCTTCTTCTATCTCCACATTATTGCAAATGTATTTGTGGCTACAAGAGAACTGCAATACAGTATCTTCTACAAGACCTGAATAGAGAGCTTTAATATCCACAACAGTAGTGCTATTTATTCACTTGTGTGACAACTTTACACATTTCTTTAAAATATAATGGTGTAATGTTTCTAAATTATTTTTGATTCTTTCTAAAGCTGGCCTGAAATATACCAATATTTGTGTATTTGTTCATCAGCAGTTGGATCCCAAATCAGTATCAGCCTCTTCATTTTTTAAACATTATTATATTTATTTTTATTGTGCTTCATGTCCTCTTACATACACAGATACTCTTTTTTTGTATTTATAAATTGTGTCTCTGTTAAAGCTCTGCTACGGTTTGCCTTCTTACTGATAGTTTAATCGAGCATTGATATTAGTTTGGTCTCTGTGAGTTCAGTGGACAGTCTGTCCACTACTGTACCCGCTAGCTCAACGCCAGTTAGATGATTATTCTTCATCATCACTGCTAACAAAACGCTGCCTGTACTTGGTTTATACATATATATTTGTGACTTTGCTCCACAGTCAGAGGCATAGAGGCTAGAGCACAAATAAAACTGACCCAAACATGTGCAGCGGACAGGTCTGGATAGGTGGATGTTTGAATTTTGTATCCATCTCAGTATGCAAATGCAGAAATCAGACTATATTTGCACTTAAAAAGCATCTCTGATACACACACAACACACACGAGATAAGGTTTTTAAGCATAATATAATAACTTAATAATATAATAAGTTTATCTGGAAATAATCTTTGTTTGTTGAGACATTAATGACGTTTAACTTTGACCCACTGACTGATAAATTCAGGGAGAAATATTGTGTAACCTACACACACAAATATATTTGGTCCAAATCAAATATCCATGCTCACTAGTTTTAAATCAGCAATTAATATTGAGATTAGATTTCACATTTTGTTGTCCTTGGAAAAATCTTTTTTTTTTCTGTAGGCTTTCCTTTCCTCTAAACTATGAAGTTATGTTGTTCCTCCCCCACCCCCTTCTACCTTTGCTGTTTTATCCCATTTCCCCCTTCATCTCCCCTGTACGCACATTCTCTCTTACCATCTTTATTAGTAGTGGAATTATTCACTTGGCTTGCACCTCAGTTTGAATAAATTGAGTGTTGAACTATTGGAGAGAGGGGCTTTTTTGGCAGGCATACATTTGTGTCTGAGTGTGTGTGTGTGTGTGTGTGTGTGTGTGTGTGTGTGTGTGTGTGTGTGTGTGTGTGTGTGTGTGTGTGTGTGCGTTAACAGAGAGACAGCATTGAGAGACGACTAATCCCAGCGGAATAGCCCACTCATGTTCTGTTTGAGAGCGGTGTAATTAAAGGAGCGCACCTCTCCGAAGTCACCTATTTCAATACAAAACACTGCTTTATTCAGACACACAGGCAGCAAGACACACACACACACACACATACATACACGCACACGCTCAGTGCTTTCTTACCCAGCAGAAACTCACTCTGTCTATAATTACATCCTAGTTCTAATTTATCCATGAGAATATATCAAAACCTGAGGATGAGAAGGAGGGAGGGAAGCAGAGGAAGAGAGCAGGGTAGTAGCAGTGATATGAGGACAGATCATAAGGTCGAGAGAATGTAAGAAAATAAGATTGTGGTGTGAAAGTGATTTTAGTAGCTATTTATGTTTATTGCTACATAAATACAAACACAGTCTACACTGCCCTCTTTATGTTGGGGTTGCTGGAAAGTATGTACACTGAACTT
Source organism: Scomber scombrus (assembly GCF_963691925.1). Taxonomy (NCBI): domain Eukaryota; kingdom Metazoa; phylum Chordata; class Actinopteri; order Scombriformes; family Scombridae; genus Scomber; species Scomber scombrus. The sequence continues at coordinate 14,715,322 of NC_084970.1, forward strand.
TTTAGCAAACCTAGTGGTGTGTGTCAATCTGCCTTCATCTTTTAATGAAGCCTGCTGCCTCTTTTGTAACGCATGATATGATATTGATGTTGATTGTCATGCAAGCTGAAGACGAATTTCTACTTTTTTGTTTTTCTAGTCTGTCTGTCCATCCATCCATTTGTCAATCAGTCTTTCTGCCTGTCTTTCTTTCACTCTCTGGCCACCTGTCCAATCGGTTCATTTAACTTAATTGCAGCAATTTTTCCACCTCATATATTATTTTTCCCCTTTAATTTCAGGCATTTACACTTTGTTTCTCTGTTGTTTGTTTCTACTCAAAACACACAATGTTCAATAAGACCTTTTTCAAACCTTTGACAAAAAGAAAGAAAGAATTGAACCTGGTGTAACTGAATGGAAATTATGCACACTGCCACAAACACACACACACACACACACACACACACAAAATACTAACACACATCTTGAGTGTTGACATCTATCATGTCTGCCCTGTCTGTCCACGTTTGATGAGGTTACACCTCAGTCCAGCCCAAAGCCTTCCCCCTTTTGCCTGTCCCTGCTTGATGAGGTCACTCCTTTCACTCTTTGATGAGGTGCGGTCCAGCCAACCTTCAATCTGACCACTGACAGGATGCTGACCCAGTGTGAGTGTGTATATTTTTAAGTGGGGAAAAATACTCTGTCTTTGCTATCCACTTGACTTGATGCAAGTTTTACTAGATAAAAACAATATCTTATTAACAAAATATCAGATAATTACTTTTATTTGTGCTTGTGGTTCAGTGCAAATGCATATCTGTGTAACAGTCAAATTGTGAAACCATGTCACCCTTAAGCAACAGTTAATGTTACTTTTTATTAAATGCTAAGGTCACCTTTTCCATATGACTCTTTCTTGCCCTTTTTTGACAGCCAAGTATACACATCTCTCTCTCTTTCTCCCCTCTCTCTGCACAGTATCTGACTGTATCTCTCTGTGTCACATACACACCTCTGTCTTCCTAGCTGTAAATCCTGCCTGACCTTTGTATGGAATAACAGGGCTGTCACATGTCTGTCTGTTCTCACTAAAACACAACATACATCTACCAAGATTATAAGCATGTGTCTGAGTGCACGTGTGTGTGTGTGTGTCAGGTCTGCTGTATATGTGTTTAAATAATGTTAAATGTATTTTTTAATCTATGTTTGCTTTTTTTAAACTGCTCAAACAACTCTGTTGCCCTTAACTGTACATAGTGTGTCTTGGAATGAGATTTGAATTTAAATTTATGATTGGATAAGTTTTTGTGTGTTATTTGTGTGTGTAAGCCTTTAAAATTATGATAAACTGCCATCATGGGCCGGGGTGGAATTATTTGGTTAATGGTTAATGCCATATAAGCAGCAGCCTCGCTTGTGCATTTCCCACTCAGGATGTGTGCAACACGCAATGGCAGCAAAGACTTACCAATGCAACATGAAAAGCATGTTCGCTGCTAATGTTGAGTATGGGAAATCTGCCCCTGATGTGGAGGCCAAGGAAGCCAGGACCTCACACACCACGTCCCCCTTCTTTTTTCATTTTAACAGCAAAATGCTGAAACCTTCTGAGAGCAACCTACTGAAACAGGTAGACTGATTATTTGCCTCAAATAGATCAACTGCAAACAATAGGTTGTGATGTTTATTCTGGCATCATGTTGGCTAAAATGCAAATATGCATGTAAACACAATGGTTAATATCAAGGTCAGCAAAATTGATCAAGGACATCTATCCATATATGGTACAGGAAGTTGATAACGTAATTATACTGACAGGTGTGTGTGTGTGTGTGTGTGTGTGTGTGTGTGTGTGTGTGTGTGTGTGTGTGTGTGTGTGTGTGTGTGTGTGTGTGTGTGTGTGTGTGTGTGTGTGTGTGTGTGTGTGTGTGTTACTCCCATGTACCCTGCTCCAAAGGTTACCCAGACAGAGTTTTGGTGACAAGCTCCAGAAAGCCCCTTAAAACCCAGAAGCTTTTCCGAGCAGCTGGTGTTCTCTCCTTGGCCTTGATCACCATTACTGCCCCTTCCCTCCCCAGAGGTAAAATGGGTGGCCACACATACATGTGCCCATACACACACATGCACAGAATTAGAGGGTATAGCTTCACATAGTTTAAACCGGCCATTAAATTGTCACTTCATAACATCCCTCCAATAGAAGAGATGGAGGACAAAATCCGTAGTCCTCTCATATTCCGTTTTATCTCTAATTAATATGGCTTCAACAGCTTACATTAATAAAATCAAGAGGGTATCTTCCAAAATTACATAGCACCCAATTTGCTCTCTCTGTTTCCCCAGACATTGTTTCTGTGCTGAGCTGCGGTGGAGGAATAGTCATGCAAAGACTGTAACTTTGGAAAATATTCAATTTGTCTAACTCTGACTGCTGAAGCCTCATATTAACTTTAGACTTTAGACTTTGGAGTAAATAGTTTAAGACAGACTTGGAAACATTGTGAGCATACAATTTTAAGTGACTGAATTCAGGAACTGTGAATAGATGCAATTTTGGGATGAAATTGAGATGCATCGGTTTTTACATCTTTGCATCGATAAAATCCGATTCATTTAATTATTTGATGTTCTATGCTTTTATTTAGAAATATGACCCACTCAATAATTTGATATTTTGTACTATTCCTCCTACATGACCTTACATTACATTACAGAGCAGATGCTGACTGCTGCTGAGCAGCATAGGTTAGGGGCATGTCACAACAAACTCTGTATGAGTTGAGGATGGGGGAGGCAGAACAAATACACACACCAGCGAAGTATAAATCGAAAGTTTGGCAACACTGGGTTTTACAAGAGAGACGGACAACTTGACAAAACACTGTGATCTGCAAAATGTGTTGTGCTGCTGTAAAGTACACAGGCAGCACAACTAACCTTATTACACACTTGAGACGGCCACATAGCATCTGCCAGTGCTCCGGCCTCCCCCACCTCGTATTCAGATTTGTCTTGGGCTAATAGCTCCAAGAGTGGTGAGCTAAATATTGCAACTTTTTTTAATGGCACCCTGGCTAACAGCTCCACTAAGTAATAATAACAGTGAGACTGGTGTGTGTTTAGAGCAGCATGTGAATGCCAATAAGATTTAACATTTTCCATTTGTAAGCAGTTATGAAAGACACCTTTGTGAAAGATTAATTTATTTTTTATTGTTCATAATATAGAAACTGCATTTTGCTGCTCACTGCTGAGTTAGTATACCACTGCTGTAAGAGTGTTAAGCACATCTGCTGCTTGGCAGCAGTTTTTCATATTGCATTATGCCTCATTGTTGTTGTTAATCTTGAGCGTCCTTAATTGTGAGCCAACTGTTATAGAAGTGTACTGTACTGTCAACTTGAAAAAGACGGACAACACTTGTTTAGGACCGGTTTGTTAAAGATCATTTTATTTGGTTACTAAATAATCAAACTCATTGAATTGCACAGCATCATTCCTTTGCATCGTTGTATTGCATTGAATCGCATTGTGTTGAATCAAATGGTGTTGAATTGCACTACATCGTGATTGGGGGATGAATTGTATCGTATCGCATTAGTAGTTGCTGCTTATGTAACTTTAATGTATCAGATCGTTGGCAATGTATTGAGATATGTATCGTATCAGCCACAGACCAGAACTGCACACCACAGAGTCAAGCTGATCACCACTTCACTGCAGCTAATGGGATAATAGTTATTCTCTCAGACTGTAAATAAAGAATGACATGCCGAATGATATGCAAAGACATCTAGAGACATAAGACATAAAGGATATGGCTAAAGGCTTTTTCCAGAAGCAAGTGGTCGAAAACAGGGAGTCATCTTATAATCAGAGTTGCCTTATATCCGGGCAAATATGGTGTGTAGGTTTAAAATCATTTTTTTTTATGGAGGTTACTGCGATGGTTTGAATGGCTTCACTAATTTGTGCAATAAGGAAAACATCAACCCCTTTGTCCCCCTATTTGTATGTAAGGGATAAGGGACAAAATTTTTGTTTTGTTTTGTTTTTTTGAGACACTGGACCTCATGCATGAAGCACTCATACAAACAGATTCATTCTTAAGATTTACATACAAGTGATTTTAAAACAATTTTGGCATTCATCAGTTTTCTTTAACTTAATAATTCTCCCTTAGATATACGAAACAAATTTATGAGTGGTCCAGAGCTGTCATATATGTCACGAATACATCAGCTATGCCTTTCTTCACAGTCAAAATTAGTATTCTGTTTACCATATTTTCATCATCATGGCTGCCAATTTTTTTGATTTTATCTTTCTTTCTTTTTTGCCATATTTTGGCGCAGCAACCTCTCCCTCTGACTGCTGCCTCTGTGTCTCTCTGCAGGTCTCTGTTCAGTGTCATTTTGTTTGCAACTGACAGTGTAACATCAACTGTCACATGACTGCCTCCCATCACAGACCAGTTTGTTTTAGGAAGAGTTTTTCAACTTGATGTGAAAGCATTTATTATATATTTATTTCTGTCTATTACTGGCACTCCTGCATTTTTTGTCCTCTGATTTCTAAAAGCAAGAGTTTTTTTATTATTTTGGAACTTTTCCGTGAATGTTACTCGCAAATGAAGCAGCTTTATATGGCATTTTAGGGCCATGGACATGAACAGGTGGCATTCATAAGGCTGAAATTATCTACGAAAAGTGCAGGCAATTAAGAGAGTTTGTTGAATCTGAGATGGAACATTCAAAGACGCAAACCTCACAGAAAAATAGTACGAGTTTTTTAAGATAAAAATATGAAAATATTTTTGAATGAGGTCCATTGAGAATTGAAAAATGTGAGCCTCTCTTTTAAGGCATCAGAAGTAGGGGGAGAGTTTGAGTTGAGTCACAACTCTGAATGCATGCCATTTTATTTATGAAAAAAACTCACTTACACACAGCCTGAAATGAAGTGAAGCTAAAATGTCGTCTTTTTCTAATAGTAACTTATGACTTCAAAACCTCTCACTACTGTTCCACTGATTGGTCACCTTGGTGACAGATGTGTTTTTCCATGTCTTAACTTCAATTTTTCCTCCTACTTTGAGATTCCTGCATGCCTAACATTACATCCACACTAAAATGTTTCCGTTTTAAAATACATACGTTTTGCTACTTTTACACCTGGTGTCCACCTCTGGTGTTTTGGAAACATTTTTTGAAAATGCTGCTGACCCCTTTTTAATTTGAAAATTCCAGGACTGCGTTTCAGTCTGTGGACAGGCAGAAACTGAGACTTTTGAAAACAATGACGCAGAAGCCCCCCTTCTCTTATTTGTCACAGTCTCGTTGGTCCAGGCATAGAAATCTCTGGTCTTACTTTTCACCACTGCTCTTCTTCCAATCTAGTATTTTCTGCAACTTCTGTAAGCAACGGACCACAGAGTAGACAAGCTGCCTCCTTGCCTCAATTTGCATGCCCAGTGTAGGTGAATGGTCAGGTGATATACATTTTCAGGTGTTTTAGTATGGATGGAAATTATTTCTGAAAAAATGCTATGTGTGGAAGGAGATTGTTTTAATTTTAAAACAGTATTTTAAAATGAAAACATACACACACTTTCTCTCTCTCTCTCTGGGTTCAGGGAGGGCAGGGGGTCTATGGCCAAATTGGTGGTTTCCACACTGTGTTCTGCTGTACCTGCTGACAGAGCTATCAGATAACTTAGCTCCATCTCTACCATGCCTGCTGGCAAAGTAACTGTGTGTGTGTGTGTGTGTGCAAGTAAGAGGAATTGATGTTGTTTGATGTATTTAAAAGTATATGTGAGTTGTTATTATAGGTTTCATTTTTGAATTGATTTTTGATATGATGATTTCATGCGGCACGCTGAGATAAACCCACATCACATACTCATCATACACACACAGCTCTTATTGTAAGCGTCTGCGTTGCAGTTGGCTGTAAACTGACCAGAATCCATAGCTCCCTCTGTTGGCTAGCAGTAAACTACAATATCTCTTTCTCTCTCTCTCTCTCGCTCGCTCGCTCACTCTCTCTCTCTCTCGCTCTCTCGCTCTCTCTCTCTCTCTCTCTCTCTCGCTCTCTCTCTCTCTCTCTCTATCCCAATCATGTTTTGGGAACTCTCTTTGCAAGGTTCAGTTTTATACAGTAGAATAGAAACTGGGTCTTTTCAGTTTAGCTCCAGCTTTATTTTATTGTTCAGATTGTAATAGTAAACAATGCTTTTGCCATTATAGTAATTATAGCAATAGTAATATAGTATTGTTTTAAGCTAGAGGCATTTCATGTCAATGAGAAAACCACCAAGTCCCATCTGATTTATTTTTTGTCAGTCTATGCATGAGCTGTGTTAGCGTTTGTAGCCCCAGTGTTGTGTGTATGAGTGGCACAAATGTTTCGACGGGTGGCCTGAGGTCAGTCGCTTAAGTGACCACCTCTTGAATTTGTAAAAGACTGTCTTGACCAGCACAGACGCACACACCTACACTGCCCTGACTGAACTTGCTGTGGCCTATTGAGCGGTGTGATTGATGTCAGTGAGAGTTGCAACGGATAATTCTTCTACAGATGTCAAAAGGCTGCCACCACAGGCTCAAAACACACACACACACACATACAGTCAAACACACATACATGAGCAAAAGACAAGAGCGAGAGCCTTAACATAATAACTGAGCTGCCGCAAAGAAGACCTTTCACACATACACACAAACATATCATTATTAATTATAATGATATTCTACATTTTGAGATGATCGAGTTTTATTATTGAGTGTGTAGTTTATCCACGGCCTTGTACAAATCATGGGATTGTGATCACTAGGGCGCCGGCACACATGTGAAAACACCGGGTATTTCCCTGGCTTTTGTAATAGGTTTGTGTTTAAGAGGTTTGTGTGGCAGGCGGGTTTGTCCAGCGAGAGAGAGAAGTGGCCTAAAGGGGTCACTGTCAACATACTCACTGACTGAGAGCCAATCAATAATTGGGGGTGGGGTGGGGTGTGTTGCGATGGGGGTCAGGGAGAGAAGGGAGGAGTGAGGAGGAAAGAATGGGATGAGGTTGTTTCAGGGTGCAATTAAAACTACATTTTTTTTGTTTTATCTGTAATGTCCTGAAGAAGTTTACTGAAGAATACTGTATGTGCTGTGTGTGTGTGCGTGTGCGTGTGTGTGCGTGTGCGTGTGTGTGTGTGTGTGTGTGTGTGTGTGTGTGTGTGTGTGCAGCTTTTTTTGTCTCTCTAACGCTTCCCTATTTACATAATAGGCTGAATCTTTTTAAAGCATTACTAACCACACATAAGCACATGCTTTTGTTTGAAACCTTTAGATTTCATTTTCAAGATTTTTTTATCAAACACCTTGCTGTTTGTACCAAAGCTGACTGTCACTGTCCTAAAGAAACGAACCGCATATATGCATAAATTGCAGTTTGTGAACCCTGCAAAGAAAAGTTTCATTGAATACTTTCAAAAGTAAACTGCCACAAAGTATTACGTTTTCATAAACAGGACCATGTCACAACAGACAGACCTTTTACCTTCTGTTTGTGTAAGAGGAAGCACAAAACCCTTCAGTTGTTTTGGTTTGATGTGCGGCCTTCAAGTGCATCTTTTACAAACTCTAGATTTTTTCGCTCATTTTTAAAATTATGTTATAGTAAAAATTCAAACATTATTTGGTATCATAATTAAAATTGTATTTAATAACATTATGTACTTTTTTATAAAACTAATACAGTCTGTTATTGATAGTAGTTGTTGCACCTTTTAGCTCAGGATAAAAGAAAGAAAACAGGACATTGAGGTGAAGGAGTAGATACATGAAAATGTGAAATTCATTTCTCACAGACAGATTTCACAATTTTCAATACATATTGTGTTGAGCAAAACATTAAATCTGTGTTCCTATATCTTAATCTTTCTACATAGTTGCCAAAATAATACATGTATGCGTGTGTGTGTGTGTGTGTGTGTGTGTGTGTGTGTGTGTGTGTGTGTGTGTGTGTGTGTGTGTGTGTGTGTGTGTGTGTGTGTGTGTGTGTGTGTTAGAGAGAGAGGTTTTGGTAAAGGATTTGTTTGCCCAGTAGTGACGGCAGCATTGATTCACACTCATCTTTGTCGATGCTTATAAGCCCCTGGATACATCATAACTGTGTGTTTGTGTGTGTGTGTGTGTGTGTGTGTGTGTGTGTGTGTGTGTGTGCATGTGCTTGTGTACATGAACCTCATAGCATCTATGTATACATGAGTTTGAATGCATGTACCTCTGTGCAAATGGCGAGCAACATATGTGTGTGTGTGTGTGTGTGTGTGTGTGTGTGTGTGTGTGTGTGTGTGTGTGTGTGTGTGTGTGTGTGTATAGTGTGTTTTACATACAGTCTTCTTTCTTTGTTAATCATAAAAAAATATTTGTCATCTCTCATCTCTCACATTTTGCAATAACCTTTAAAAACCAGCTTAACTTTTCTACTACTATGATGTGTGTGACTTTAACTTTAATTTTCCTTGCCGGACAATCAGTGTGAACCTGATTCTGCATATTTGAAGGCAGATGAATGGATCAGTGTATTTCAGCTACTTTATTGTACAGTATAGTATTGTCATTCTGTGTGACTGAAGAACTCCACAGTTCACAGTGGGAGAGAAAGCCTACTGACTTTGTCCTACTATAAGAAAGCTTATCAGATTTGAGTTGTCACTTAGACGGGAAAAACAGTAGAACAACATTTTCATGCAACTGTCAACCAAAGCTGAGATGTTAAACATTTGACTCAGTGTTTAAATAGGTTGAGAGAAAAAGAGGAAAAAGAGGTTGTAGCTACCATTGCACACACACATGCAGGATACACACACGCATACATCAAAGCAGAGATTGGTTTCAGGAAATGTTTTATTATCTGTTCTCTTCCAAAGCTGCTAATCACAACCACTCTCTTTCATCTTTGCATCCCCCTTTCCACCCCTCTGATTTCTTTCTCTCTATCTTCTTCTCTCCTCCACACTTCTCTCTTCCCCCTCCATCCTGTGTGGAGGGGTATGTGAGCGTTTTTAATGTCAGATGGAAAAGAGGAAGACATTTGAATTTAAAAACAAAATAAGAAAAAAGAGAGAAAAAGGTAGAGAAAGCATTAAAGAAAGTGTGGACATTATCGTGGTGGAGCAGATCTGAGTCTTAGTGTAGGTTTCCCATTTTCCCTCTTTTAGAGGAAGGACCCTTCCCTCTCTCCTCACACACTCTTTTCTCTTCCCTCTGTCTCCTCCTCTCTCGGACACTGAGTAACGGTGAGCTATTTCTCCTGGAGATTCCCTTACCAACAATTCCCACATTCCAAGGTGTCCGTAATATTGGAAATACCGGGAATACACAGCCTGCTGTTGCTGAGATGGCAGGGAGCTCAACAAACAGCAAGCTGCGGGGAAAACCTTGTCCCAATCATTCCCAAATCATTCTACAACAAAGGACAAGGGCCTTGGAATTGCCATAATCCTGTATTTTACTGCTGAGCTGTGATGGGCTCTGCTGTGCTGTGTGTGTGTGTGTGTGTGTGTGTGTGTGTGTGTGTGTGTGTGTGTGTGTGTGTGTGTGTGTGTGTGTGTGTGTGTGTGTGTGTGTGTGTTCGTGTTCGTGCGCGCACCTGTGTGTACGGTTGCAGTGTGACACATTATTTAGGTTTAGGGTCAGGGTCAAGCTTACTTTTTCCTTTGATCTTGTAATTCTCTGGATATGATTGAGTCGATTTTGGGTCGTTCAAAGAGGCTGAGCTGACACAAATCCTTAATTTCTGCTTGACTAATGTCCTGAAATATGCTGTAACTCAAATGTTTAGCCTTTGTTTGAAGTATTCTTATTTTATATAACTTTCCTAACTTTGCTTTGAAACAGAAAGACAATGGGGTTTTTTTAACATTGCAATTTTTGCTGGACTGCAGTTTCTTATGCAGGTACATGATGAGAGCAATAGGGACCAGTGGAGAGAGACTTGTGAGAGAGACTCAGTCTGAGAGACAAAAACAGAAAGATTGACTGATAAAGAGACAAAGAAAGGAAAAAAGAAAGAAAGCAGGATGTCTTGCTTTAAATCTTTCCCTCACCTGTCTCTTTCTCCTCTCCGCTCCCTCCCTCCCTCTCTCTTTCCTGCTATCGCTCTTTGTCTGATCCCTCCCTCTCCACCTGCTCTTCTCCCTCTCTCCCTTGCTCACCCTCCTTGTCTCCACCCCTTTCCCCGCCCCTCCTCACAGCCATTGGTCAAGTCACCACCAATCGCAGCAGAACCGGGGCCTGAGGGACTGCATATGCAAAATGCTGCTTAATATTCATGAGCTGCTATCGGGGCTTTAAGTCGTTGATTAGGACAGCGGCACAGCTTTCTGTCCCAACTGCCTAGCTGGCTGGTTGTGTGTGCCTATAGCCCCCTCTCCCTGGCGCTCACATACACACTTCGCTCACTCTCACACACACACACACGCGCTCCCTCACATCTACACACACGCAGAGCCGATCAGTGCAGGCAGCGCAGATAATTGTATTGCTCCCTCGGAGCGGAAGGAAGGACCGAGAGAGGAAGACCAGCAAAAGAAGAGGAGGAGAAAGAGGAGAGATATAAAAACTTTGATTCTTTTTCTTTTTAAAGATTTTCTTCTTTTTTCCCCTGAGGAGGTTGACATGACAATGACCTGGTATCACCGATGGATTCGGTAGGACACCCGTTATCCGAGTGTTTTTTAATGCACTCTGAACAAGAGTAGGTAAATTTTACCTTTTATTCTTATCCCTCTATTCATCACTCAACTTGTCATTGTCATTGTCTTGAACTGTGTGTGAGTATGTGTGTGAGCATGAGTGTTTGTGTGTGTATGTGCTGGTATGCAGCTGAGGTGGCCGGCACCATGTCAAGGTTGTTTCTTCTGTCAGGTAGCATGCGTTCACTGTCTGTGTGTGTGTGTGTGTGTGTGTGTGTGTGTGTGTGTGTGTGTGTGTGTGTGTGTGTGTGTGTGTGTGTGTGTGTGTGTGTGTGTGTGTGGCTGCAGTATCCGGACAGCAGCTCTTACTCAGTGGGTAGAGGAGCGGAATTTCTGTCCCTCCACCTGGGAGCAAGACACACTAATACACCTGCACACACAAACACACACACACACATGCACTGGCGTGCACACATACTTGCACACACACATACAGTCATTTTCAAATTAAAGATAGTTTCTTCTCCACTTTCCCTGATTTTGAGACCTTGTTTTACTTTAAGTCAGTTTGTCCTCAGGACAAGTCTGCAACTCTGTCCAGGTAGGTATGTGTGAGTGTGTGTGTGTGTGTGTGTGTGTACCTGTGTATTTACACTTGTGCATTTGTCTTTTAAGTGTGTGTTCATCCAAGCAAAGAATCAGCGAGGTAACAGGGCATTGAGGTTACAGGAATAACATGGAGAGACAGGAGGAGAAGGGCCCATAAGAGAGGAGGGAGGAGGAAAGGGGGAAAGCTACGCTCTTAAATGCCAGAGGAGGTAGAATTTCAGACGAGCAACTCAGCGTGTGGCCCTGCACAGGAATTAGAGACAGTTACACACACACGCACACACACACACACAACACAAACAAGCGAGTGCCGCTGAGCTGCTCATTTTGCCAGCACTTTGCTCTTTTAGGAGTGTGTTAAAGACGTCGTTCAAAATGCAGATTAACTGATTGGTGGAGCGGACAGCAGTGTGTGTGTGCGTGCAAGTATGTGTTTTTGTGCTGGTAACAGACAAGGTGCATTTCATGGAAAAACATAGATTAAAGCATAACAAGTATACTAATATACACAGTTTGTTCTCTTTCAAACATGACAATTTAAATCATGGATTTAGCTGAATTGATTAGTGTGCTTCAGTAAGTGGACAACACTCTCTTTGCATTAAGCATGCATTCACTAATGGCTCTCATAGTGGCAAATCTTCCTTGCCTCTAATCAAGGATTTAACAGTAAATATGTGTAGAAATAAAAATATATCCAATTATTAATTTTGTTCTACGTGGGCATGTTTTACAGTATAATAAATCATTATGAGTGACAGTGAATCACAGTCTTAGTTTAAGTCAGAAACACAGAAAGTCTGAGGTGGAGAGGTAAAACAACGAAATCAAAGCAGAATCCAATGCAGGATACACAGATGTGTTTCCCAGCTCTTATTAAGATTTTTAAAGAAAGCATAATTTTTTTTCTGTGTGCTTTGAAGCCGGTTCACCTATGTATGTGCGAGTGTATGTGTCCTTTATGCACAAATTCAAAGTATTTCACAGAGTGTGGACTAGCAGGGAACATTTCAAAGACATAATACCTGTTTTTCATTGTTTTTAGTAACAGATTTTTTATATTTTGTATTAGTAAAGATCAGATTTCCAACAAATATTTTTCAATTTTCTAAAGACTTGGTAATTGTGCAAGATTAAATTCAATTTAAAAAACAAAACAAAACAAAAAAACAACTGAAAGTTTTTTAAATGATAATTTGACTGCAGTGCATTGCCATAAATCAGGCTTTTAGTGAGCTTGAGGCTTTACTCCAATAGAAGACTCTTCAGAACATCCTTTTATATTGCATAGAATTTATTTTCTTTCATATATCAAATGGCTGGGTGTCAGAAGGAATGTCTAAATTCAGTACATTTTAGACTAAAAGACTTGACCCTCGGTCTGCACACTGTATCTGAGTCTGGGTGTTGATTTCTCCAGTGCAAAACCAGTACGGTGTAGTTTAAGAACCACAGATTTACCTCTGGTTTTGATTTGTGAATTAGACAAGAAAAGTGAACACTTACAACCAGGTTTTGATTTGTTTGTTTTTTTGTTTGATTTTGATTGAATAAGTGGTGACCAGCATGAGAGCTGTGTTTGAAAATTAAGCACAAACACATTAAGAGAAATGCATTCATGTCAGGCATGGGAAAGTACCTGCTTTACCTGTGTGTGTTTCTGCAAGTGTATGTAAGCTGACCACTCGCACATATTTTAGAAAACTCTAAATATGGAACATTCTTCCATCTGCCTGTCTGTTCATCCATCCATCCATCATTCCATCCATCCGTCCATCCACCATCCACCGTTCTCTTTTCTCTGCACAGGCTTCCCCTCCTTTGCTCTCAGGCACTGCTTTCCTACACTAATTAAAATATTAGGGATAATGATGATCATACCGATAATAATAATAACAACAACAAGTACCGCTTAAGCTGTTAACATAATTACATTCCCCTCATGCCACCATATACATACTATTTGCATATCATTAAGATATATTTTCTACAGTGACTTTAGTGAATTTGCTGCTTTTTGTCAGTGGGTGTGAAGGAGACGGGTGGTGAGAATTGCACAGCGTCCGTGCAGATCAGTCAGGCAATGATTTTCATTGTGAGAGACAAAGAGAAACACAAGCCAGGAAAAAAAAAGATTTCACTTAGAATTATTTTCAATCATGATTTGTGTCTAATATTAATTATTTTGTTTTTGTCCAATTAGATGGAAATAAATAGTTTCTGATTATGACTAAAAATGGAAAAAGTCTCTTCATTATTAATCAAATTAAGTCTGAATAAATAATATAGTTTGGTGCATGTTTGAAGTTGCACAAAAGTGTTCCCTTGATGAAAATTTCAAATTCATAAAATTAAAATGATATATGCCAGAATAATACATAGTCAATCTTTTATAAAAGTGATAGTTATTTTCTATTTGAACAGATTAAACAAATATCGGGTGCACAAGATAACGCTCAAGTTTCACCTTTCATGTGTTAGAGTGTTGAATCGTATTGTGCCAAGACAATAATGAGGGCATTCAAAAAAGGATAATTCAATCATTTCAGTTTGTTTTTGCAGCAATACTTTGACCTTAAAGATTTCATGATGATTTTCTTTTCTGATTTACTTGGTGACATTACCTATTTTAGGCAAATTTTTCCTGAATTAACTGAAGCAAATGTAATCCTTGAAACCTTTAGGCCTGCCGCTCTGCTTACACTCACACTATTTGAAATATATAAATGTAAATAAATAATGCAGCTTTAAAATAATTCAGTTGTCATTTAAAAAGATGATGACAATGTGTCTTTGCTCTTATTTAAAATGTGCTGAAAAAATATAAACATCTGTTGATTTATAAAAAGAAAAAGAAAAAAATCCTCGCTTTCTTTTTGAGAAAACATCTATTACATTTCTCTCTGCCTTTTTCCCTGTTTGTTTTTGTCACTCTCTTGTTCAGTGATTTCTTTCTCAGTCCATGAGGGAAAGAAAGCAGTAGAGAGAAAGAGAGGGAGAGAGGTAAAGCTGACTGGAGGGAGGGACGGGGGGACCAAAGAGAGATTGCGTAAATTAAAATCCTTTTAATCTCCTTATAAAATCATTTACTTAATTCATCTGTCAAAGCATGTCAATATGTGCCGTGCTGATTTGTTGGCTGTGTCTGTGTGTGTGTGTGTGTGTGTGTGTGTGTGTATGTGTGTGTGTGTGTGTGTGTGTGTGTGTGTGCGCGCACGCACGCACGCATGTGTGTGCATGAGGCTGAGTGTGTGCATTTGCATCTGTTTGTTGTCATGCATGCATTCGTGCCTGCCTGCCCACATTTTGTGTGTATGTGTCTGTGTGACCTATCGGTGGCCCGTATGAGGAGGTGTTCTTCTTTTTGTGCATCTGTTTGCCTGTCCGTCTGTCCCTACGGCATTTGTTGTCTGTCGGTTTCTTCATTGTTTCTGCATACACGCACACTCATGCACACACACACACACACACACACTCACATACACGCACACTATGGCCTCTCTCTCATGTGAAGGGTCCGGGCATTCCAGTGGTAATTTAGTCCCGTAAAGAGAGAGAGATGCAATGAGAGAGACAGACAGAGCGAGAGGTGGGATGAAAAGGGGGGGTGCTAGGGGGGGTGGGGGTGCTTTTGTCTGACACCAGCACTTAGGGGTCCGCTGGACACACGTGTACGCATGAAAGCACACATGCTTGCGCGCACATAAAAATGCATGCAAACACACACCCTCAAACGCACAGAAACGCACATGCATTTGTATTTGTGTTTTGGGCATTTGCAGCTAAAAAGTAACCAAACTGTGTAAAAAATGCAATTAAGCATTCACGTGGATGTATGATCTCTCATTTATATTAAAAACACACTGTAATACACACAAATCTACCTTTATATAAAAAGCCACACCAAGATGACAGAGCAAAATGGGACGAGCATTGATGATGGGAATTTCTTTGATTTACGTTCAATCCATCAGTGCCGTGTGTGTGTGCGCGAGTGTGTCATGGGTCAGTGCCGGCCTTTATGTGTTGAAAGAGCAGTAAGAGAGACTCTACCAGCTGTGACACACACTCACTACAATTAGCCATTACACCACACTGGTGGTTAAGCTAAATGTATATGCGTGTGTGTGTGTGTGTGTACGTGCGTGTGCGTGATTGAATGCCAAAGCGCTGATTGAAAGAAGAGAGAGAGTGATGTATAGTGAGAGGCAACGCCACTCATCTCCTCTCCTTCCCTGCTTCCCTCCCTCCACACTGCTGATCCGCTCATTCCGCGTTACCTGTCATCCATACGTCTCCGTTGTCCATACATCAAAATGTGCATTCATTCATTATTACTATTATCACAATCTATCAAATCATTTATGCCCTGGCTAAGAATTATTCTTCTTACTGCTACCTGCTGACTTTACTTGTCTCATTCAAGCCTACTTTTAAGACCTTATTTAGCAGTGTAGGTTAGAGAGAGGTGGAAGAAAAGAGGAGAGTTTTCTTTTTCTTCGCTCTCAGTGTCAAAAGTACATTTTATTTCCATCCATTTTACGACATTTTAACAGATGTTTTTTCAGGTCTGTCTGAGTGGTTTTAGAGAATATTGACTCAAAGATTTGTGTCTTTTTGTGGTTTTGGTTTTTAGTGAAGGAGTTACTAAAATGTGATTTCCGCAGGTCAGCGGGTAAACTATTGAGCTGCGCTTTAGATCATGAGACCAGTGTATACGTGTGTGAGTGTGCGCGCGCACACATCGTTTCGTGCTCAAGGCTTCTAATGCTGCCTCTCACTCCTCCTAATGGGAGGAGACAGCAGAGACTGGGCCACAATAGCGCAGATTTAGATGGAGAGGTGCCATGTGGGTTTAGAAGTGTGTGTGCATGAGTTAAAGAGGATCAAGAGAGTGATGCAGGTTTAAACATCTTGTCTGTCTTTTGCACTTTTTTTTTCTTCCTTCCTTTTCACCGTCTCTCTTTCTGTGAGTCCATGGGGAGAGAGCTTTCGATTGGCTGGCTGGGTAGTTCTCTCCGTCTACATGCCCAGGCCTTGTATAGTATGATTAAATTGTCATTGTTTCGACAGTGTGTAAAGGGGGGGGGTTCAAAAAGATAAAAAAAAGGAAAGATATAGTAGAAGAGATAAATAGTGAGAGAGAGAGAGAGAGAGAGAAAGAAATGGATGACCATGCCGCCTTCCGACTGACAGTGAAATATTCCTCCTCTCATCCTCCCATCATGCTTCATGTGTGTGCCTGATGGGGAGAGAATGACAGGCCAGCCCACCACCCCACCTCTCTCTTTAGGGTTTTTTTTTTTTTTCATGTTTCCTTTTTTTTTTTTCTGTCTCTTGGTATCTTATATGGTGTAATTTACCAAATTTATCAAATGCATTTTACGGATAAACTCCACCATTGCACAGATATATTCACATCATTGTCTAAAGTGATGCAGCCTTACTGAATTCATTGAGCTGTGATTCAATAACAGTAGCATAAAAAGTTTAATGGATGTATTTCTTATTTACGTGTTCAAACTTATGTGTAAACTTTAAAATATATATTTTTTATTGAAAAAGCAATTACAAAACAATTCTCTTAACTTTAGTTAATGGCTTAGCCTACGTTCTCGCTCTCTTTCTAAAGCATTTTGTTCATTATAAAAACAAACCAGCAACTCATGTGGTGAATTTAAATTGGTATGTATTACATGGCTGCCTAAATAAAAGGGCCGATAAGAAGTGTACACATTGCGTCATATTTTTGGATGAAAGATCTCCGACAAATCTGATGAGCATCTAAAGCGGCTCTTTTTTTTCTTTTCTTTCTTTTTTAGGTTTTTATCACTCTAGAAACAGCTCAACAGCATTTCTGGTTCTTTTTTCCTCAAATTATCAACAATTCAGCTTTGAGATAAACCGTGTGACCATAACTGAAAATGCACAATGGGTACAGCCCTTGTTTCTGTGCGAGTTCTTTGTGTATATAAACACTCCGTCTGAATATGTGCGGACTTCACAAAATGTACTTGTGACACTGCAAAAACAGAACATTTCATTTATATACGGTTAAGTGAAATATATCATGAAAGCTTTAGATTTTAAAAAATAGTTCTGGTTTCGAACATTTGGGCTTTTCACGACACAACTGTGAACAAACTGAAGAACATATCCGATGAAATGAAAGAGATCAAGTACTTTTTATGCTTTATTTAGACGTGCAGAAATGTCCACAGCTTCACTCACTGAAGTGACATCAGACTTTTTAAGTGTGCTGTGGTGCTGGTTGAAGTGGAAAGCTGCTCATTATTGTTTCAATTTATATCAATTTTTTATAATTGTAGAAAATAAAAATTTGTTTACTTGAAACAAATTGACACGGAAATGACGAGTTTGAAATCTGGACAAAGTTGATCAAAATATATATTTATACAAATCTATGTAGCCTACTGAACATTATAAACACTTCTTGCCTTTAGAAGGTACGTTCCTCCGCGCAGCTGATCTGCACTTTTCTTCACCTCCGGAGATAATTCATTTCCCTTTTATCCCCTTCTTCCTTCACAATTCACCTCCCCACACACACTCCTTCTCTCCCTCCCCACACACCCCTCCCTCGTGGAGCTGTCACCTTTCTGCACCCGCTCAGTCCCTATTAAGGCCGACAGCCCATCTGCCGCCTGCCCCGCTAACAGCTCCCGTTGCTAACGCTAACGTGCACACACATCCACATCCGCTCAGACACACACATAGCCAACACAGAGCTGTGTCAAACACCACCTGCCCCGATGCACGTGCAGACACAGGAGAAACACCGTCACACGCATTTCTATATAAATATGTCATTTATTCCTCTAGTCTATTTGTGATTACGATGTGATCATTTTAACATCCCCCTAACACACATACACGCATGCACACACACACACACACACACACACATACACACACACACACACACACACATACACACACACACACACAAACGTTAACATACCTGTGTCAGACACTTTTATGAGACAATTATTATGCAATAATAATTATGCAATTATTTTTGTCATTATTATTTAACACATTCAGACATGACATTAAGTAATTATCTGACATTGGTATCTGGAGTAACTTATAATTATACAGAATCTATATGTAAACAATAGAGCAAGTCAGCAAATACTGAAGAAAAAAAATCAAGTGGTACGATTAAATATTAGAATAAAAAATGTATATATTTTTTCATTCCATGATCATTCTTTAAATGTTGTCCTTCCACCGATGAAACTATGTTTATAAAACTACATTGATGCATATTTATTGCATATGTGACTGGAAGACCCTGACTAGTGGGATAATTAGGTAGGGCAGTTGCAGCCCTGTGTGTGTTTGTGTGTGCGTGTGTTGTGGCATTTGCTCCCTTCAGGGATAGGTGCGTTTTGCATTAGCAAGAATGGCAACTGTCTCATCAATCACTGCATCACCATGTCACACACACATGCGTGCACACACACACACACACACACACACACACACACACACACACACATACAGACACAAACGCACACACACACACACACACACTGTGTCATGGTCATTCTGTTCACAGATGGGCCAGCAACACATGAGCGAGTCACTGAGCATCAGAAAGACACCCATGATCTCCCTACTTTTACACACACACACACACTCACACACACACTCGCTTACATGTACTGACAATAGCGTGAAATAGGTTAGGTAGAATCGTATAGGTTAATACTCTTCGCCTTTATTCTCTCTTTTTACTTTGTACGAATTTTCATGTATTTGATATATGAGCTATTTCTTTTGTATATGCGTAAGTACATCTTACAGTTTTATTGCTTCGAAGGAAAGGTTTCCTAAAATAATCAGAATAATCTTTTCAGTTAGTTCCATTTTATGCACTGTAGTACTGTACCAATACAATATGTGTATTGTACTTTTTTCATGTATTGAATAGAATAACAAGCCACTTTCTATGTCTTATTTAAATGATTGTCTATTTTCAATAGACATTTTTAAATCATCTCTAATTTTAAGATGCCTTTTAGGCTTAATTTAATCTTCTTGAATGAATAAAGGAAAAGAAAGAATATCCGATTACCTTGCCATAAAGTATAATAAAACAGAATCTCTCTTTGTAATCCCTAACAGTTTTAGTGTCTGGGTTAATGCAAGTGGCAGATTTGAATGGATTTCTGCTGAATCAAAAACCCCTTATGTCGGTGAGAAAAAGTACTGTAATAATGGTTTATTTTAAAATTTGGTAAAGCATTAAATGACTTGGACTCTTAAATGGCATTTTATGGATCATGGTACTGAATAGGGGTGTTTAGAAAAAAAACAGTATACAGTCTTTTTGTTGTTTTTTAATAGCTTGCATGCGACTCTAAAAGCAGGGAAAGGGATTTAAACTAATATCACGTGTACATGGTGCTGGATGTACCTTCCGTCCGGTGTGACACCAGGACACTCCCCAATAAAAAAGCAGTATTAAGTGTTGCCTGTCTATATAGCATTGTGACACCGCAACCAAAGCCAGTAAGTGTCTGAAGCAGCAGCAGCAAGATATCGATTCCTCCTATTCACCAGAGTGGAACTAAAACCTACATATTACACACCCCGGCCCTCTAGCTCTTGCTGAGCCAACCCAGTTCTGTGGATGGATGGAGGGATGGAAGGAGGGATGGCTGTCAGACGAGTGATTGGTCTGTCTACCTGCCTGTTTACCTGGCCCTCACCTAAATAGGAACCCATAGAGGGAAAACATGGCATGCATACACACAGATGTCCTACTCTGTTTACTGATACAATACACACAGGAATGACTGAAAAATATAGCAAAATCAACTCGGCAAAAACAACAAAGAAATAAGCACAATTAGAAGATATTTCATAGTTTCATAGTTTTCCCAGGTGGTTTGATTTGACGTGTTTGGCATGAAAAGATTGGCGAGTGTCTTTTAAAGCCAATATAAAAGCGTTACTTTTTCAGTCTGTAGACATGCTCAACAATGTTTCAACATTAAAAATAAAAAGTATAGTAATTGATTTCCCCAAGTAAGCATAATTATTTTACTTTATTATTTTACTTTTTCTTTTTTTTTTGTTAAGCAAAAACAAGCAAATTCATAATGCCAAACACAGAGATGCTTCAGACATTACCAGCAGGCATTTTTTATACATTTTATGTGATTTTAGAAGCAGCACATTAATACCAGTTGTTTTTTGACATTTGTTCCCCAATCCGAGTTGGTTTCTTTATTTTTTATATTTTGTCCACTTGTAATAAAGTGCTTTTCTTCCTACCAGCCTCGTGCCATTCTCCCCTGATAGTTTGGTTTAAATGTAGGCCACCCAGACCATTTTATTACAAACCCTGCCTTCTCTCCTCCTCTTTGACGTCAGCTGTGAGAAGTGTCCCTTTTTTCTTGCACTCTCTTTTATTTAATTATTTATTTCTTGCAATGGATGATTTTGATTCTGTTGCCTGCAGTGACCTTATCACCCCAGCGACAGATTCTCCCCTGACAACAGCGCTGAGTTTGATTGACAGTTTGCCGTCCCTCTTCTGGTGCTTTTACTTTTATATAACCTCGGCCTTTTCCAAAACCAAAACTGGTAAAACTCCTTTGACGTTAAACGCAATCAGGGTTTGCTTCAGTTAGCAGGCTGACGCATCCAGTACGTGTGCGCACGCATCCACAGACAAATGTATTTGGCAGCAATTTGTTACCAAATTCTAGGACCAGGGTCTCATGTACTGGTTTAAAGTCACAACCCATCCCAAATGCATCTGTTGGGCTGACAGCAGTCTGTCTATCTGCTTGTCCATGCTGCTCTCGGCATGTCAGCCTTTGTGTCAGTCTGTGTTTTTGCATCTCTTCGAACCTGTCTGTGTTCTTTCTGACTGTATGCATACCTGCCCATCTTTTTTTATGCCTGCGCTGAGTACCTGCAAACTCATATAACTGTTTGCTGCACAGCTGTTTGTTATATTTACTGCGGACGTACAGACAAACTAAATGCGCATGTGTGAATGTGTGTGTGTGTTGTGTGTCCAATAACTACATTCATAACATTTGGCATTGTGTTCAATTATTTTGTCTACATTCATTTTCAAATAAGTTTTTTCCCTTTTTATTTCAATTTCTTTTTTTTATTTCCATTTTCTGCATTATATCCCTGTTCATTTCTTACCCATTGTGGAAAAATTCGAACATTTGCCAATTAAATATGTCAGGAGGTCTCTCTTTGTTTTCCTTTCTTTGTTTTTCTGTTTTTTGTTGTTTTTTTGAAGGTCAGATGTTACTGTTTTTGTTTACCATGTAATACTGGAAAATAGTTAATGTTCAGAAACTGCAACTAAGGTAAACAGAAAATGACAACGCTATGTTTGCAATTTTTAAAATTTTATTTCATTAGGCCGTTTTTTGTCACATTAATTTTCAATAATTTAATGTCCCTGAACAACTGAAATTTATTTGTCTTTTTATAATATTGTTTACAATGAGAGTAATTACACAATTACAGTAAAACACAATCGACACATGTTCACGTCATAGGCTCCACCGTAGCATACTATGTCGCTACTGTTGTGTCTGTAAAACAGCAGATAAATAGTTTTGAGCGTCACAGAACCCCCACAAAATGACTTATTTCACTATCAAAATGTGATCCATACAGTCCGATAAGATTTAGAAAGTCAAGAAGAGCTGCACAATAAAATTGTTTTATCCCTATTCAAGTTAGCACTGAGCTAACCGGAAGTCAGTCGGCGGAAGTCTCTAGTGTGCATGCTCTGCCCATTGACAAGTGCAGTATGCATTATTCAAGTCAGTGTGGGACTGTCATATCTGATACCAGCTAAAAACTCCAGTATACTGTGAATATAGAGAGAGATTTATCTGGGAGTGATAGGTTTAATCAGCATTGTGTGAACTCAAGGGCTTGACTATAACTAAAGTTCTTTTATATGTAAAAGTCCCGCACTGCAGTTTTAAGAACTTTGTTCATGTTCAGCATTATTTTGTGTCTTTTATTTGATGGTTAACTCATAATGATCTAAGGCACCCTCTAAAAAACATTATAAAACTGAAGGCTTGGTATGAAAACAACCTGTTAAAACCTGATGCTAAAATGGGCTAAGAGCGCTGAAAAAAACCAACAAGAAAGGCATCCCTTAATGCATTTCACCTTCCCCATATGTATTCAAATTATAATGCTTTCATCAGTCACGTTTTGAAAATGATGACATGATCTAAAACACGCTCGCATGCATCCGGCTCCAAAGGGAGAAGCACGCAAACATTGCACCTGGTCTTAAAGGGATACACACGGAAATGTTGTATCCGGTCTAAATGAGTTGAATTAATCCAGAACTTCCAAGTAGCATTAAGTCTCGGCTGCCCTTTCCCACCTGCTGTTTCGCTACCTTTTTCTGTTACATGTACAGTATTTTCACTTCTGCTCCTCCTTCTCTTACTTTGCATTTGCATACAGAATGAACTTATCGAAGGGGCCATTGGTGAACAGCAGCAGTGAAGATAACTCCAAGTCAGCTTATGGTAAATGCGGCGCTGGCGCCTGGAGGATGCACCAGAGCTACGATCAACTGGAGGCCAACCACATGAGAGACGCACATGCCCTCTACAACCCCAGGTAAGACAAAGAGACGATAAGAGTAAAAGACACGCAGACAGACCTACTGAAAGAGAGTGAGTGAAAGAAGTAACAGAAAAAAGGACTTGTTGAATCTATGAATCTCTTTTGGTTCAGTTTTACAGAAAAGCCAAACTTGACCTCTATAAATTTCAGATGAAAGGGAGAGAAAAAGCAAGTACTTTGACACATCAAACGACTGTGTTTTTAGTGGTCTGTGTGTGTGTGTGTGTGTGTGTGTGTGTGTGTGTGTGTGTGTGTGTGTGTGTGTGTGCGTGTGCGTGTGTGTGTGTGTGAGAGAGAGAGACATGAGGATGGAGAAAAAAGAGCTAACCTCTCTCTATAATCTGTAGTATTTAATTTGAGGGTGGATTTTTTTGTGTCATTGTGTACATTTTTTAATTTTCAGTAGTATTTCGCATTTTCAGCAAAAACATTTCTTATTATTATATCAGCCTTTAAGATAAGCTGCTCTGTTTTTGTGTCACTGTGAGTAAAATTACTCCAGAATCACATTTTTAAAAGTATTGTCATGAACGAAATACTTTCAGCGGTCTGTATTTGCCCTTGTATGTATCCGTGTTAGGAGTATTTATTTGACCTCAGGCACAGAGGAGTTGATTACGGAGTTACCCACTCTAAAATTCAAGTTTTAACACTTTTTGCTTGCTATACTGCTAAAATGACCAAAAACAAGAAAAAAAACGGGCCTCCTCTGAATAATATGCGAGTTGCTATGTGTATTTAACATGCTTACCTCTCTTTACTTTTTTTGTACTGAGGCAAAAATTACATTTTAATTTCAAGATAGTGGACTTATGAAAAGATTAAATACCTGGACCACTTTAGTGGCCACTGCTAAATATTTTCCTCACACCTACAGCACTATCTTGACTTTGTTATATTTTGCAGTGTATATATGAGTATCACAAGAAAGTGGGATTCAGCTTCTGGCTCAAGGACACTTCAGTAGTGTAAATGCATCGCAGCACAGAGGCTTAAAATCATATAATGGTTGAAGGACAGACACTTCACCAGAACAGTAATTCCCTATTCCATCTGCGTATGCAATAAAACTTAAAGCATGAAGCGCTTTAACCACACTGAATGTTCACTTTAAAGTTTTCCAGTGGATATCCGTTTCTGTGTTTGTGTTGTTGAAGGCAGGTGGAACTGAGGGCTTCTATGGTCCATTTTTAGAACATAAACTGTAAATATGCTGCTTGTTTCATGTTAAAACACAGCAAAGGTGTGACGCATGAAACACACACACACTTTCTCTCTCTTCATAGTCTTCCTCTCTCACTCTCTCTTTCTCGGCAGCTTTTTCTTTCTGTCTTCTAATCATTGTAAGTTTCTTTGGATAAGAGTTAGAGCCACATGGCCAGATTGCAAAACTATAATTGTAAGTATGTGTTTTGTATATAATTAGCATAATGCAGGTTTATTGCACTATTATATGCAAATGTGTTTGAGTATATGACGAGTGGACCTATTGCTGTATATTTATATTTTTTCTCATATATTTTTTCATCTGAGCTTGTTGTAAAAAAGCTCTGTTATGTTTTTAAACAACATTACTAGATTCCTTTGTAGCAACAACATGCTCAGATAAGCTTTCCAAAAACTTAATTCATTAGTCTGCAACGATAGACGTCACAATATCTTAAACCTTTAGTCAGGAGTCATGTCTCTATTTTTGTGACCAAACAATATTATGCTGTATGATCTCACTGACTGACATTGTTACCTTACTGTCATTTATCATGTTATTATTGTTGTTGTTTTATTGCACAGCCTATTCAAACACTGTTGATAAGTTAATTGTTAGGCTTTTCTAAAGCCCTTTAATTTTTAAGTGAGTGTGTCCGCCCATGTGTGTCTGTGTACCTGTGCGCACTGTAGACTGGGAAGTCTTAGTCCAATAGGATTTCAGGGTTAGTCTGGGTCAAGCCAATTAGAGGTCTGGCAAGCCATTCTCACGCAGACTCTCAGCCAATCACCAAGAGGAGTGTTACTAGCACAATGCAAGTGTGTGTGTATGTGTATGTTGGCAGAGAGTGGACTCTGGTGATGAGAGTTGTAAAGGTTTGCCAAGGGCTAGGGAGTCACGCCATGGCTCGAAGTCACTACATTCGCACACACACAGATAGATACACACCCACTACACTCCAAAGTGGGGAACATAATTTCCGCTGCATTGGATCAAGTTGTGGACCAAGTTAAAACAAACAAGAATTTACATTGTAATTGTGCCAAAACTATGGTATGCGTCAGATGTGACACAACAGCAACAGCCCCCGGTTGGCACATGATAATAACAATAATGATGGAGGAATATGAAATGTTATTAATCAGAACAAAAAGGTCTTCTCTTTTTCAGTTTATCGTGAAGAATATGATCACAGAAGGCCTTTTTTACCACAGACGGTTTGACTTCTCACAGTAGAAAAAGCACAGGCTCCATTCTATTCAAGTGCCCCAGTAAGCCATGAAAGTGTGACAGAGAGCCAGCATGAACAATACCAGGACCCTGAAATTGGAGCAGCTACATGCAATTCAGCCATCACTCATTTGATTAAATATACCCGTGCTTTTCGTACTGTGTCTTTGTTTATTTTTTAAAACAAATGGCACATAAACAAAATGCATAATTAGGTTCTTAAAACATAAAGATGAAGGTAAAATGTCACCCCATCACCTGATCTTAACTCACCCTTTCACAGGATAACACACACATAAGCAGTGTAAGATCAAATGAACACTCACCCCAGGATACCTGATATCCCACTGTGTTGATGGGATTTATTCACACTATTTACATACACACTTTCACAAACACGCACACATGATGCATTCGGTTAAAGACAAAATTTAACAACAATTTACATGAAAATGCATGTAAATTGTTATTGATTTTTTGTTAACATAAAAAATGACATTTTCTTTTCTAATCATATTTTTCTCATACAATTTTTTTTTTAAAGTTTAATTTGCGTTGTTTCCTGAAGAAGAAAACATTTTTTTGGAATTCTAAAGAAATTCTTAATTTATTTTTGGAGATCTGCAATTTTCATTGGACAGCAACAATATTATTCCTCTTTTTATTTAGGCCATCAAACCATGGGAATGTGATTAATGTCAGCCAGCCAGGGAGCGCTTGAGTACACACAAACACACACACAAACACACTTTGCTATAAACTGAGCCCAATGTAATCATAATGATAAAGCAGATTGCCTTAACACACAGATGGGCCTCCCAACAGCTCTGTATGTGTGCGTGTCTGTGTGTGCGTGTCTGTGTGTGTGTGTGTGTGTGTGTGTGTGTGTGTGTGTGTGTGTGTGTGTGTGTGTGTGTGTGTGTGTGTGTGTGTGTGTGTGTGTGTGTGTAAGTAAGTGTGGACAACGCTGATTGGATTGCAGATTTATAGAAGAGGATTACTGCTGGAGCAGAGAGAGAGAGAAAGAGAGAGAGGGTTTCAGACACTCACCTCTCATTAACTTCCACCCCTTCACCTCAACTCGCCTTATTCTCAGTCATGGACAAACACACACGTACATACACACACATAAACATTCACAGTTAGGATCTCAGTGTCAATGCAGTACCTCATTTCTTCTCCACGCAACATCAAATTGATGATTATAAATTAATTTCAGCTTTAAAATGCTTGTGTCCAAACTTAAAGACAGACAGAAAGACAGACACAGACAGAGACAGTGGGCACTCCAGCAAACCTGATTATGACTGGATGTGAATTAGATTCCCTAACAGATGGTCCAGGAGCGAGGCTGTAAGGTGCATCAGCCAGCAGCAAGGGGAGGGAGGAAGGGAGGAAGGAGGGCAGGGGGAAAGAGAGGGAAGCTCAGGCAGGGAGGACAAGTGTCAACAGCATCTGGTGACAATACAGATCAATTCTGTACCTCCAATATTTTGGAGTGGCTCTTTATGATTTTGAATCAGGTAATGCATTTGGGTAGTGTGGGGGGACATTTTGTATTTTAACTCCAAATCTATGACTTTCATTTTTTTATTTTGCATCACTCTTTTCAATCAAAAAAATGTTTCCATAGGTTGAATCTCAACCAGTGACCACATATTTAAAATATATAATACTAACACAGTTCTAAAAGTCCTGTACTTTATATAATATTGAATGTTCAATTTAAAAGTAAGAATTGAACTAAGCCTGTTTAGGAAGGATTTTCTCAAATTTTACAGATGCTGTGCATTATTGTACATACTGCGACTCTGCTTCTCTCTCCCCCTGCTTTGATGGATAGGTGTAAATCATCACAATCCTGTAGTGACAGCCCAATTTCCCCAAATCTGATCTGCTTAAAGAATGCATCTTTGACGCTCTACTCGCTTGCCTCACCTCTCCCCTCCTCTCCTCTACTCCCCTGCATTTCTTTTTTATCCTCTCATACACTTTTTTCCACCCTTACTCCATCAAATACTCTACCATTGAACTGCACACACTCACACACTCTTTCTCTCTCTCCTCTCTTTAGCAGCATTACACTCTCTTTTCCCATTCCCTCCTTGTCTGTTTTCCTCATCCTCCCTTCCCTCTGTCTGCATCCCTTCCGTGTCACATTTGAAAGCCCTGTCATATTTACTAGAGTGGAAATCCTCTTTCACCATCTGCTTAATAAATCCGATGGGGGGATATTTTGTTTTTTTAAGCACTTTTTTATTATACTTCTGCGCAATTTCATTTGATACGGCACCTTGCCCAGGTCTCTATCTGTATGAGAGAGTCGGGGAGCTGCACAGCTCACTGTACACAAACGGTCTAGTGTGTGTGTGTGTGTGTGTGTGTGTGTGTGTGTGTGTGTGTGTGAGTGTGTGAGAGTGTGTGTATGAATGAATGCATGTCAGCCACAACGCCAAGTGTCTGTAAGTGTTTGAAAGGGCTGTTGCACTTCTATGCTTAGTGATAACACTGGTAATCCACACATACCCAAACACACACACACACACACACAGATGAAGACTAACCTTGATCAATGACCTTTCTTTTTTAAAAGAACCAGCCTACAATTTATATCCCTTTATTTTATACCCATGCACAAACATTTCCCACCAACATTATCTGAATAGTGTTCATTTGCATCAATTCAAATATATTTTGTGAATCATTTTAACTAATTAAATATGCTTATATATATATATATATATATATATATATATATATATATATATATATATATATATATATATATATATTAAATATTGTTCTTGAATTACATATTTTTTATCAAACCTACTGCAAGTTTGCCACATCCAGTAGCTTCTATAATAGGTTTACCTAACAAGAGGATGCATTCAGTAATTTCATTGATTTCCACTCTTCAGGCTTTCCAGTAAAAGGCTGGAGGTCACCACAAGTACATGGTATGCAATTTAGTCTGCCAAGCCTCAAAATAGAACCGGATTATCCATCAAATCTGCAGTAATTTATGTATTTATTTATTCATAAATACTTTAATGTAGTTAACAGACAGTTTGTGTTAACTGTACACGCACTGAATGGAGGCGAGCTGTTTCAGAGGTTTGAAGCACTGTTCTTACAGTAGACAACCACCCTTACAAACACAATGACACACAGCAGATAAAGGAGGCACAGAGAGGTGGGGAGAGAGAGGGGGGGAAACAAAGAGAGAGGTAAGGAGAGAGAGAGACATGGTGACAAAGATAGTGCCTGGCAGCAACACACTTATCAGCTACAGCTCTGCAAGAAAATGACCTAAATCATCAAGATTCCCATCTAACGCACACACACACAGACGCACACAAACATACACATACACACAGTTTTTGAGGTGCACTGCGTTACGTTTTTGCCCTGAACAAGGTAACCCTCTTCATATCTTTTCACTTAAATAACTGCACAAGCACAGACTGACTCTGAAATCTAAATCATTCTTTAGTCAGATCTTTGAGAAGAAAAGAAATTCCCTTCCAAATTTGGAATAAAATCACCTTTTATTAGAAGAGAAAAATACAGAAGGAAAGAAAACACAGAGAGGAAGTATGTACATTAACACAGGTTTAACACCTGTCTCGGTGATGAGTGAAGACACATGAAGTGCATTGATATCACCACACTCAACATGATATACCTTAGTTTGCAGTTTACAGTTTGGAAAGCACATAATTCTTAATCAATAGCATTTGGCTGAGCTTACCCTGTGTGTACTGTCTCCCACTGTTTATCCATTCACATCTAGTGTGTGTGTGTGTGTGTGTGTGTGTGTGTGTGTGTGTGTGTGTGTGTGTGTGTGTGTGTGTGTGTGTGAGAAACTTTACAAATCACAGGATGCATCATAACAGTTTTAGCCCCACTAGTGGGCTTTGCGAATCGTACCCAATTCATGTCACACCTTTGAGCATGTTTGTGTATTCTGTTTTTGAATGGTTGTGTAAAGGTGTGTCTGCGTTCATCATATGTAGAAGGAGTCAGTGTCTAAACACACACAGACACACACACACACTCAGGAATATAGACACACACTCACATTTCCTCTCCTCTGCCGGTCTTTACAGCCCGACAGCCCATTGGGCAGAATGTGTTTTAGCCATTATCACATTGATTGTATGTAATCAGGGGTTTATTCTGCAGCCAATGAAGTGAATTACAGGTTTCCTGCCCGACTAACACTGTAACAATTGATCTGCTCCCTGGCGTGCGCGTGTGTATTTGTGCAGGGTGTAAGGTGGAGTGTGTGTGTGTGTGTGTGTGTGTGATGGGGTGTGGATGTACGAGAAAGAGAGTGAAGCAATGATAAGAGTGTGTTTGTGTGTGAGAAGTAGAAACGACAAGAGATTGAGACCCAAAGAGTGCAGGAAAGAGAGGGCGAGAGAGAGCTCAGTAGGAGGGAGAGTGGTTTAGATTGACTATCGCTGTGGGATTTTTGTTATTTTGTTATTTTTTTATTCATTTTTGTCCCCGGTAACAACTATAATCATCCACACACTGTGAGTCTATGAAGCTAAACTCAACCCCACACAAACACAACAGCACACAGCCTATTTCTGTCTGTCTGGGGCTCTCATTTCTCTGCCTTTAAACTATGCACACACCTTACACTATGCACACGTAATTCAGTACATACCCTAAAAACAACACAGAGATTTTGTCCATGTGTTAGTGTTTCTCTCTGTCCCAGGTCTGTTCAGGTATGTTCCAACTGTAATGTATTTAACAAAGGTGGCGAACTTACTCCTTTTGAACCAATGTGGGCAGTTAACAAGTCGACCGTACACATGTTTTTGTGCTTTGGTGAACACACTCACCAGTGCATGTATCGAACTGACAAGCTGACAAGCAGTTCAACAACCCTCCACAGATAGGAGCGCGTTGAAAAGGGAGTAAAATAGAGATAGAGAGAGAGCAAAGAAATAAAAATAAACACAGTGAGTGTGAGGGGCTGAAAAAGCAATTCAGTCTATTGATGGAATCATTCTATTCATTTGACTATGGAAATAAAGTAAAAGCACTTTTGTTCCTATTCCCCTCCTTACTCTATTCTTTAATTCAATGTATTTTCTTTTCTGTCTTCCATCCCTCCTTCACTTTCTCTCCCTCTCAAACCATTGCCAGTATCATCTAGATAGAATTGTGTAAGGTTTTTTCTTTATTTTCTTCTTCTTCTTTTTTTTTTTTTTTTTGCTTATTGGACTGTGTTCTTATCAGCATCGAGAGCACAATGCTTGGTGTGATGGAAAGGTATAAGCCAACCCGTGGTGGCTACATTGTCAGCACTTCTTCCTTCTCTGTCTCTATTGCTACCACTTCTCTTTCCTCTCTCTTTTTTTCTCTCTCCTCCTGCTTAGGTTCTCTTCTTAGGTTTGTCAGGGTGTAGTCAATGCATTTCTTTGCCGTGTTTTGGTACAACATTTAATTATTTATATTAAAACAAGATGTTTCAGAATAGAATTCAACTAAAAAACTTCAATCCTCTTCTCTTAAAAGAAATCTGTTGTTTCTATTTGTTATGATAACATTTTTTCTCACTAATGCTCAGCAAACTGCGTGTTATCTAAACCTCTGATTCGGAAGTGAAAGGCGAGTTTTAAAATGACCCAAACTGCCTTTTGTGAACCCTTATTCAATTCAAAGATACTCTCTGTTTTCTGTCTTGACTTCTCTTCTCCTCTTTTCTTCTCTTTTCTTGCTAACGTACACGGGGCAAAAAACAGTTAGGAGTTGTTTGCGGATCAGTTTGTGTTTATGGCTGCCATCTAGCGAGGCGAAGGTGAAGATTGTATGTAATAAAAGAGCGCGAGTGTGCCCCGAAACACGGACTGAGGGAGCACAAGTGAACATCACAGTGACACAGAGTGAGGCAGAGAGTAGTTTCTCTAATACGATGATTGTATGTTTGTCCCTGCCAGTTGTCAGGGAGCTGCATCAGCCCACCACTCTAATGACAGCTTGTCATACTAAAGGGGCCCACCTTCCTTCAAAACACACTGAAAAAAAGAAGACCCTGTTCTTTCTCTGGCTTTTTCCTTCCTTTCTTTTTTCAATTTTTGTAAGCTTCACTCTATTCTCTCTCTTTCCACGGGTCCACATTGTTATCTGTCTTTCATTAGTGCCACTTTTTCCTGCAAGACGTGAGAAATGAAAAAAAAGAAATAGGAACGAAGAGAAAGAGAAAATGACAGGGATCGAGCTGGAAATGGAGACAAGGGAAGGGGGTAATCTTTCTGGTTTGTCGGTGTGTGTTCGTGTGTGTGTGTGTGTGTGTGTGTTAGTAAGGCACAGGTAAATAGGCCTGCTGAATATTTGATGTCTGCAGGAACTAAACTGCAGCCCCTTTTGTCCCCTTGTTAGAAACAGTCTCACATCTAGTTGGCATCATGAATACAAGGTGTGTGGTCGGTTGTTTTAGATCTATCAACCGCCAGTCTTCATCGTGATAAATTCATTCAATGAAGTCAGTTTAAATACCTGAATCGAAAAGTTTTTCACTCTGGAAAAATTAGATTTTGGAATGAAATGTCCACCAGTAAGTCTTTTTTTTAGGTTGAATTCCTTTTTGAATGCACACATTACAATCTAAATATGCAATAAAAGAAAAGCGTTTTTTTTGTAAGCTGTAGTAAAAAAAAGAACAATTGTATTATGACAATGTCTAAACATTTGAAAGCTCAAAAAACTGAAGTACATGAGAATGTAGAAAAAGACAGGAAGAAAATGAAATTCAAAACCCTTTCTGACAGAATCAAGCAAAACAGCTAATACTGAAATCTGATTACTGCTTTTCTTTGTGTTTTACTGTAATCATCTCATAACACATAGCTCACGTCTTAAGCACGCAGCTCAAGCCTTTTATTCTTTATATAAATATTTTTAAACACTTAAATACATAAAGAATTGAAAAAAAACCCAACCCCTTCATTCTCTCTCCACACTCATCTGGAGAGCAGACAGGCACAATAAGACTGCTCTTTCAGCACTGAGCCGTCGCTACATAGCGCCATAATTATACTGATAACATACATACATAAATGCATTCAACCTCTCACTCGGCACAGCGCACTGGCTGATTTCTTAATCTTCTTTCCTCTACTCCTCTCCTCTGCACGCATGTCTTCTTTTTATTCTTTTTATTCCTCCCCCTTCGACTGCCATTATTTTTCATTTATAAGCAGAGTGTGTGTGTGTGTGTGTGTGTGAGTGAGAGAGAGAGAGAGAGCAAAGAGAAAAGTGTGAGTGAGAGAGAAAAAGAGAGGGGGACTGAGCAAAAAAGAGGAATAGAAAGGGAGAGGGAAAGCGAGATAGATGAGAATTTGAGAGAGAGAAGGAAAAAATCGCCTGAGATCTTTTGGCACTTAAACTCTTTCACTTAATGGTACTTAGAGGGATTGACAGTGGAAGGGAGGGGACACAAAAGAGCATAAAGAGTGAAAAAGGAGAGATTAAATCATCACCATCACATCATCTACTTAAATGGGTCTACTCTCTTTTTTCTGTCACCAACGTGTTTTCTCACCACTCACTAGACAAACCTGTGCGATCTCTCTTCATCCCATCGATCTCTCCGGCATTTATATTTATTTCTGTCCCTCCGTTCACCTTTTCCTCACTTATTCTAGCACCTTGTGTGTTTCTGTCTCTCCCTCTGTGTCCCTCCATCAGCTCTGTCTTATTCCTTTTTCACCTCTCTTCCTTTTCTTTCTTGATGTGTATCCAAATCTTCCTCATCGTGTTTCTCAATCTGAAATGAAGGCCTACCTTAGCATCAGATAAATGGATTTATAGACGTTGGTGAATACCACAAAGCTACGATTAATGGAGTCAGTGAATTAGAAGAACCTGCTGGGAGGGGAGAGAAGAAGAGGTGAATAGGGGAATAAGAGGGAATAAAATATATGATGAAAACGGGGGAAAAGGCCAAAGTATTGTGCGTGATAAATGTCATGGCGCCTTATGAAAGCAAAAGTTAATTTAAAGAAAGCACTGACATTTTTAAGAAATTAGTACATTGCCTAATAGTATCTGTATACGAAAAGAGCAGCTTTGCCTCATCTTGTTGCACATCAAATAAGCTCCGGTGCAAAATAAAAAACAAAACTGCTGTCTGTCATTTGGCTACCATTTTTCATTGCAGCCAACTCCTTTTTCTCTTGTTCTGTCTGTCTCTTGCTTTGGTTATGGTCTGCCTACCTGTTTTCCTGTCTATATCCATTCCCGGTCCCCCCACCCTTCCCTCTCCCGACCGGCTCTCCATTCTTCGTCAAGGCGCTGTCTGTGTTTTATGGGTCCCTGTAGAACAGGGATCTTTTACAGGCCGACTGGACTTTAGAAGCCCCTCGTTTAGCAGCATCCTGCCTTAATTAAAAACCCCTTTTGTGCTTTCTGCCTTTAACAATGAAACGAGAGAGAAGGGAGGGAGGGTAAGGTTAGAGGGAGAGAGAGAGTGGTAATGCAGAGAAAGAGAGTGGGCCGAGATAGAAGAAGAGAGAGAGAGAGAGATGGCAGTGAATGGGAAGTGATAGGGAGACAGGCAGATAGATAGTAAGGTAGACAAAGGGAGGGATGGAGAGATATGGAAAGAGAGAAGATAGCTGTTAATTACAGCTGCCATTAACAAGACACTAGTCAGCCTCCTTAAGGAGAGGAATAAGGGAAAACAGGAAGAGGGAAGGGAGGCAGAATATAGGAAGGGAGAAACAGCAGAGAAGGATACAAGATGAGGAGATAAATAACAGTTCAACATTGGTTAGTAAATGTTTTTTTGTTTTTTAAGACTGTTTTGTATTGTAGGGCTTCCCTTAATTTCTGAAACTGTGCTTGAATATGTGCTTGAATGGAAGTGTGTGTGTGTGTGTGTGTGTGTGTGTGTGTGTGTGTGTGTGTGTGTGTGTGTGTGTGTGTGTGTGTGTGTGTGTGTGTGTGTGTGTGTGTGTGTGTGTGTGTGTGTGTGTGTGTGTGAGCGTCATGTATGTGTGAGGCTGTCTTTGGGATGATTGAGCAGCAAAGAGGCTGCTTACTGATTACCTTCATGTAGAACAAGCTGCTATTGACTGGAAAGTGACGGATGACCGTCGGCCCCGAGCATGTGCATGTGATTGTGTTACTGTGTGGTACCATAGATGCCTCTCAGCTACTCTCATATACACAGGGCTCCCCGAATGAGCCACAATATTTGTCTTTTCTAGCATTTTCAACTGTTTATTTTTTCTTTCCTCTTTTCTCTCTCTTTATATGTCTCTGTATAATTTATCTTAAAAAAGAATAGGAAACAAACATAATATGATGGATGGATTGTGCGTGCACATGAGTGTATGTCCTTTATACAGCGCACCAGGCCATGAAAAACCATAGATCCATCATAGAAAGTGACAGTGAGAAAATTCGACATCAGAACAAATGATTGTTCTATCATAACGAATCCTTTTGAGTTTAACCCAAATGTAACATTTTGCTATTTTCTTGCTGTTCAAAAGTGCAAAAAACATATTTATATGATTGAACATTGCTATAACTGTATCCTTTCCTTGTCTCTTCTAACTCTGCCTTTCCTCTAACCCGTCCCTCTCCTCTCTGTCAGGCTTCTCTGCAGAATGTCCAGTAAGGAGCGCCACCTTGAGTCCAACTGTCCGTCCTCTTATATAAAGACTGAGCCGTCTAGTCCTGCATCCCTGACTGACAGTCTAAACCATCACTCCCCTGGTGGCTCCAGTGACGCCTCAGGCTCCTATTCGTCCACGATGAACGGTCACCCCAATGGCTTAGACTCCCCGAGCCTTTATGGCTCCAACACAGGGCCCCTGGGTCCTGCCAGTGGCCCCGGATCAAAGCGCTATGAGGACTGTTCGTCAACTATTGGGGAAGATTCACAGATAAAGTGCGAGTACATGTTGAATTCAATGCCCAAGAGGCTGTGTCTGGTGTGCGGGGACATTGCGTCAGGGTACCACTATGGAGTGGCATCCTGCGAGGCCTGCAAGGCCTTCTTCAAACGCACCATCCAAGGTTGGCTTCCATTTTTACCTTCTGCTTTTAATAATCTCTTACCTTTATTTCTGTCTCTGTGCATTTCAATCAATCAATCAATCACATTTTTTTTCAAAATTGGTGTAGCTTAAGATTTGGGTGTGTCTGTTTTTTTAAAATAATGTGCATATGAATTACCATTTATAAATATATTAATTGATACTACTCTGACATTATAATGACCTGTCATATTTTATTTGGTGTTAAATTTACTGAAAATGGACTTAGCATTTTTAAAGCTAAGAAAGTAAATGAAAAGTCATCAACACAACAAAAGAACACATTGCAGGGTTTGGCTGCTGGGGACTCAAGGTCAGAGGTTAAAGGTGAAGATGGCTTATTTTTCATATTGAACTACGTAGTCTCCTTAAAAAGGCTTGACCTCTCACAGAAACACTGTACAAATACCACCTTAAATATATACTATGTCTTTTTCTAATGAAATGCAAAATACACTTGAGCCATCGTATCGACCTCTTCTTTGTTAACATGCAGAATTTTCTTTTTACGTTCACATTTTTGACCTTTGTGCCCTTAGTTGAAAGCTTAGAGAGACAATGAAGAGCAGACAAGGAGAGATCCAGGACATACGATAAAAGCCTCAGGCCAGATGTGAACCCAGATTTATATGTGGTACATGTTTTTGCTAAGTGAGCCACCAGGACACCCTCCATAGTCTATTTTTTCACTCCCCCTCCACCGTTTCTATTTCTGTCATGCACGCACATACACACACACTCATACGAGCATCGATTTAGCTTTACCCTCACACGCTAACTACCGGACACGCCCCCCTTTGACCCTCAACCTTGACCTCTTCTTCACAAAGAGTAATTTCCAGGTAGTATTTGCATTCCTACTTCTAGCTTCTAATGCCTCACAGGAAAACTGTTAGCTATAAGCCTGTTGTCTAGGTGATAACATAGTGTCAGAGTAAGGGCAGAGGTCATGTCTGGGGGTCAGGAGTTCAGATTAAGGGGTAGAGGAGAGAAGGGATAGATCAGTAATCCACATGATGAGAAGAGTACCAGGATTTAGGCTCAGTAATCCGCTCGTCTCTTGTTAGGGTTAGAAGTAGTCCATGAGGTACACAGGTATTTGTACCACGCTCTCACAATTTTGTGAGTATTCAATTAATACTTGACTCTCACTCGACCATTATATCCTTCATTTACCCTTGTAGACACAGTACAGGTCATTCTTACAATCAGCAAATTAGCCACAAAGCAAGCCAGTTAGATAGCCTTAGTTCACTAAACCACAAACAATATGACAACCATTTGATGGTTATTTAACATCTTTTCACAGCAAGCACAGCTGAACATGAAAGGATAAGGGTAGTGATATACATGTTAGTGCAAACAATGCCTAGGACACAATCAAGTTAATCAGTCTCTCAGTACTCAGGGAGTTCCACAGCCTGCCTGTGGCTCTCCAGCTCTTGCCCACTGGTTCTTACTGAAGACTAAAGTAATATTTTTTATGATATATTCAGTTAGTATTAAATAAAACATATCTCAAACAGGAGTAAATAGTGTATTTCTTGCAAACCATTTTCAGCCACAGCTTTGGTACAGTAGCATGTATTCACAGCAGAGAATAAACTACAGTACCCATGTTCATCATGCTGAAAATAGACATCACCCAGTGCAACAGGTGGGGCTCATTGATGTATTTCGGCTATAAGGGCAGTACTTGTTGTCCAGATCAAATTAGTGTTGCTTTTTTCATAGTGTTCATTGACAATAAGAAAAATAATGAATCACCAGACTTATCCTTTAATAACCAATCAACCATGGGTCAATTAAGCACTTTTAGATCTTGGAAATTGGGGTCAAAGATATTTTTGGCGTAGTCAGGTCAATCAGTAAGAGATAAATCTGTGAAGACTTTGTTTTAGTAATGATCTTTGAAGATTTGTTCAAGTTTGTAATAACTAATAGGCCCCATCAATCAGCCATCAGGACTCCAGTCAGTCAGCCTCTACAGAAAAAAGAACCCAGCTACCAGCCAGCCAGCCATCATTGATCCATTGAGTCAGTCAGTCATATCAGACAGGATTCATCTATCTGCCTTTCCATCCATCCACCTATCTGTCGCTGCTTTCTTTTGCCTCCGATAAGCAGCTTTCACAGTAAAGCCCCAGAGAGAGAGAGAGAGAGAGAGAGAGAGAGAGAGAGAGAGAGGGAGAGAGAGGGGGGTGTAGGGGGGTGGAGGTCTTACATCCACTAGATGGTCACCACTACCCAGAGATGACCTATATGTGTTTATTATGGGATGAGATCAGGACACGGTGCAATCCTGACAAAGAGATTGGAGCACACACATGCACAGATAAAGGTAGAGACACACACACACACTCACAAACACAAACTCATAGAAGCACCTTCACACCTTCACACACAGACACCAAAATGACCTTGTAATCACTCTGTGTATAGGTTTAACCTCTAATTCCTCTGCCATCACTGCACTGTCCAATAGTTGACCAATTCCAGATGTCTCATTTCATTTAGAGGGCTTGTTAAAGGTTACATAGGTGAGGACACAATTACAGATTAAGTACAAGAGCCCAGCGAACATATAGATATGATGCCATGTTGACACTAGAGCCTCTTTGAAGTATGACCTTGAATAGATTTAAAGCAATGCTTTACCCACCTCCTACTTGCTCCTTCCTTTTCTCTTTATTTGTAATCCTCCCTTAGTGGACATGTTGCAGATCAGGAAAGCAGGAGGTATACGTTATGGGTCAATAGTTTTGCAAAGCTAGTCACAAAGTCATTGTCACAAATGGTTGTGATGGTGAGCAAAAACAATGAGAAGCTGTTCTTGGTCAAAATTACCGTAACAGTTGCTATATGTTAATTAAGAAATTACTAATAGTCCACTGACAGTATATTTTCATCAGCAATATTCCAAGGTTGTATGGGCACTAAAATTTAGAGCGAAAGTCTGGAAATTTAGCAACAATCTAAGGTTTTTTTTTTTTATCAGTGTTTGAGCAACAGTACTACTGTTAATGTGTGTTTAGAAGCATACTGAGCAGTCTTGGATCTGCTGGAACAAATGGGTCATGACATTATCTTTGGCGATCACACAAGCCAAACTCATCCACAGACAGTGTGGATGTCTTTTCACCTCCGTGTGTATGTGTGTGTGTGTGTGTGGGCTTGTGTTCATCCATGTAAATGGGTGCAGGTTTATGTGTATATCTGTGCACATATGCCTGTGTTTATGCGTGGTTGTGTGTTCGTGTGTGTATCTTGGCTGGAAAGCAGGGCCAGCCTCAGATGGGCAGCGGTAGACATATTGGTATGTTTCAACCCATTAGCCAATAAAACCGCAGGTAATCACCAAAAAAACACCTCCAGCTGGACAGGGAGGAGAGCATGGGGTGGATAAGAGGAAAGGAAAGGAAAGGAAAGGAAAGGAAGGGAGAAGTGAGGAGAAGAGTATACACCCATTTGGATGAACAATAAGTTGAGACGAGGAATGGGAGAAAGAGAGGAGAAGGAGGAGGAGGAGGAGGGTGGACTGGGCACACGAATGTAGGAAGGAATTAGTGGAGTGTGTGTATGTGTGTATAGGAGCGCATGTGTGTGTCACAGCATGGAGGAAGTGGCTCTGGCAGCTGCTGTTTCTGTGGCGTCAGTCCAGCGACACCTGACAACCTGCATCTATCACTCCCTTATTGAGAGAGCGGGATAAAGGGTAGTGAGGAGGAGGGCAAAGTGTGGGAGAGGGAGGTATAGGCCGATGAAAAGGGAAGAGAGAGAGAGACAGCAAGTAGGAAAAAGAAAGTTGAATTAGAGCATTAAGGTGCATTAAGAATGGTAGGTGTGACAATTAAACAAGTGAAGGTATGTGAGAGTTCTGTTAGATCTTGTTTCATGCAGCCATAAATAAAATAAATTCCTAAATGTTTGCAAATACTTTGATGTTGAATCAAGGTTAAGAGCAATGCAATTCAAATCTGGCCAGGATCCTTTGTCATCAATATGTCTCCCTCTCCACACATTTTCTGTTGTTCTCTAGTTAAATTAGCTAGACAGGACCTAGATATGAGAAATGAAACAGTATGAGAGGGAGTGACTGAGTTTATGTGAAGAGCAGTCAGAGAAAGCACAATGGGTATGGCCGGTTTCAGACATACAAACATTCATATTACACAGTCAGTACAATGGAGGTCAATTGTCATGCAGCAGGTGGACATACACACACTCAAAGAAGATTGCAGGGGATTTGAGGCCCTTATATATCCCCCTCTCTCTCCCCAACAGAAACATACAAACTCACACGTTATACATAGAAGCAGCCAAGAGCCACTCTGCTCTAAACCCACCCAGTGCACCAAACAAAGACACATAAAGGCAGAAAGAAAGACACAAACACGTTATGACACATGCTATGACATTCTGGTGTTAACCCTCTTTTTTTTAATAATTCCTGCCCTGTACCCCCACTGTGAAAAAGGATGGTAATGTGTATTTCTGACCATACAAAGAATATACAGCCAAGTAACACACCTTTGTATCAGCCTCTAACGTAAGCCTATTTCACCTCCTCTCTGAATATGTACAGTATGTAACATTCAGCCCCCTTTGTACAAACATGCTAGTATTAAAGACTGTAGCACCATAGCAGGTCCTGTTGACATACTAATTACTGTTGAGTTTAGGTTCTGCAAATTCAATATACACAAACATTATTATTTCTGTAATGGGTGTCAGAGTTCTGCTTTCTCTCAGTGGGGTTTTAATGCATTTAGCTGTAGTGCTACCAGCTCTGTCTTTTACTTAGCAGTGCTAGCCTGCTTAGCTTTGCACTAACAAGGCCTATTACCGACTACCATTTAACCAGCACCAATTCTGGGTTATTAGTACATGTCTCCTTAGTGATAGGTAAGTGTCCTTCTTAATTGCTGAACTAATCTGCTCCTAGTGTACCATCCACGTGTTAAGACTGAATATAAGCTAACTCATCCCATTAGTAGTGTCCATTAGACTGTAAGGGTTCCCCAAGCATTTAGCATGTTTAGCCTTTACTTTAACTAACAAGGCCAATTAATGAGCATCTTGTTACCCATTAAGAAGCGTTTGTGCATTTAGCCTTTTTTCCAAGCTAACTAGCCACCTTAATC
Organism: Scomber scombrus; assembly: GCF_963691925.1. NCBI lineage: Eukaryota > Metazoa > Chordata > Actinopteri > Scombriformes > Scombridae > Scomber > Scomber scombrus. The sequence goes on from NC_084970.1 coordinate 14,755,934, forward strand.
AGCCCAGTAATGAGAAAACATCCTCTCCACAGCAGCAGTCAATAGCAATCACTGTTTATTCTGTTTCAGTGGGAGATGCATTAGCTTGCTGGGATACTGTAGTTGTCAGGTTGGCACAGGAAGAACAGAAGAAATTATACCTCACCACGGTTCACTTTCATAAATAAATGAACTTTCTTTTTTCTAATTTTGTAAAAGGTCAATTTGGCCCAAGAAAGCAATAACAGTGCTTTGCTTCTGTACTAAATGGAACACATAACTGAGTGGAGGTGACAGAACTGGAGGAACTGGGATAAAAGTATAAAACAGGGTACAGGAAAAAAAAGCAGAGGTCACAAGAAATTAGCTTGTATGTAGACAAATAATGAAGTGCAGGTGGTTGAAAATATTAAAGACCAAGAAGAGGACAATATACACATGGTTGGAGTATGTAGAGAGAAATAGTGAACAAATGGCAAAAAATGACTTAAAAACAGGAGGAAAGATTTCATGACAATTGTTATCTAAACTTTTATGAAATACACTGCAGTATATTTAATATGTATGTTGCAAAGTTACCTGCAAAGTGAAGACAAGAAATAGTGAGCTAGTCAACAATTATAGGTAATTGTGGTATTAACCTCTCAAACACGTCTGGTTTTGTTGTTGGCCAAGGTTGTGAAGTTAATAGACTTACATCAGGTAATAATCTTAGCCTGAGCTGTGCACAAGACTGTTGTATACTGGTGTATACTGCACCAAGTCACGCAACTTCGGCTTGCTCTAGCCATGTCATCTACACATACTGCAGGTACCCATTGTAAGACACACACACACGTCATCTTAATAGACATGTCACAAACAGTTTACTTTACCAGTATCTTAAAGAAATTGGTCATTTAACTGATGAGTATTAAAGAATTTGGGTTCATTTCATTTGCTCTGTTTATGGTCACTATGCCAACAAGGGGCAACAAGGTCAGGATTAAAATAACAAATGTGGGGTCAATGTTCATAAATTCCTGGATTATTTAATTAAATATGTGTAACTACTGTGTCGATCCATGATGATATTTTAGAGTTTTGTCTGTCCATCAGTCCATATAAATTTGAATATCTTTTAAAGGTTTTTTCTACGTCTTTGACAAGCAGGATGTGCTGTACTTTAGGTTATCTGTCTGTCTGTAGTGGGTTCTTTCTGAAATTAAATCTTCCTCTCTGTTTTCGTGTCCAACATGTCTTGCCACAGGCAACATCGAGTACAGCTGTCCAGCCACCAACGAGTGTGAGATCACCAAGAGGAGACGCAAGTCGTGCCAGGCCTGCCGCTTCATGAAGTGTCTGACTGTGGGCATGCTGAGGGAGGGTAAGGGAAAAGGTCTCTTCCTTATCTTTCTCTGTTAGCTGTGCTACATGTAGCATTTTCGGTAAGGAAGCTATGGGGTTTAGGGGAAATGTGGTCTTTATTTTGAGAAACCAAAAATGCCACAAATATACAAAGACAGACCAAGGTATGAAATGATTTATTTACATTTAACAATGCTACATGTAACACTTCACTAAGAAATTCTTAATGCTTCTTTTAAGTATGTCATTATCTAATTCTATTATATGCCTCCTGTTTGTCTCACTTTGTCTTTTTTTTAATTGTTTCCACTTGTTCATTGCTCTGTTTATCTCTTTGACTGTTTTCTTATCTCTCTAACACTTAACATTGAGCTGCGTTCTTCTCTGCTTTCTCTATGTATGTTCACCTTTCACCTCCACATACACAAGTCACATGATATTTTCTGAATGTATACACACACACACACACACAGAGACATTGACTGTCCTCGTTTTACAAAAAATAGGTAAAAATAGAAATTACAGGATAATTGTGACCCATTTCCAATTGTGTTGCTTAAGCATGAATCAGCAGTACTGCAGTAGTGATGAAACGTTTAAAAAGATCAACAAAAGAAGAAGATATTATCTGCCCCCACACCACTTTGATTAAATACACTCACTTTCTCATTTTCACACTCCCTCCTTGCCTTTGCCTCTTTCTCTCCCTCTCTTCTTCCCACCTCTGACCTTTTTACTCCCACTGCACTTCCAACGATGAAAGGAGGGAGAGGAGTGGAAAGGGATGAAGAGGAGGGCCGATAGAGAGAGAGAGAGGGAGAGAGAGAGATAGAGGCTAAGAAATAGGAATAGCAGGAGGGGGAAGGTGGGAGAAAGCTAGGGGGAGGAGATGGTAGGTAGAAGAGATTGATTTATAGGAGCAGAGGAGAGGGACCAGGGGAGGATGAGAGGCAGGGGGAGGCTGGTTGAATGAAGCAGAAAGTGTGTGAGAGAGAAAGGAGAAGAGAGGAGGGTCAAGGTTGTAATTGATGGGAGACCTGGCCTACGCCCCCTTCCTTACAGTGGTCAGGGAGCGTGCCTCTGCCGACGCATGCCAGCCCTCCCTCCATCCATTCCTGTCTTCATTTCTCCCTCCAGTTCTCCCACTCAGTATTATTGTACTGTTTCTGTTGCTTCTTTCATGCCTTTCATCCATCCATTCTCCTCTCCACTCACTGTTTTCTTCATCCTACTGGCACCATCTCATACATACCAGCAGATTCTAACCTACTCAGATCATTACCCGAGGACTACCTCAGTTTGCAGTTGTTGGTTTTAGTGGACATCAGAACCGTTTCAGTGTTGATTATATGGTGTTAATACAGATGTTTTATGGGCTGAGAACATCACATGCTTAATGTCACATTTTAAATCATGGCTATGAATTAAAAAAAAACATTTGGCATTAATTTAATCTGTAAACTCTTTAACCACACATGATTTTATGTTTTTCCATAACAAAATTTAAATTACCCAAAAAAACATGTATTTACAAACAACACTTCAACACAAACACACACAGAAACACTCACATAAAATTCCAAAAGCCAGTTTCACTTCACTGCAAAATCATGCTCATCTCTCTCTTTTTCTCTCTATCTCCTCTTTCTTTCTCACCCTCTCCTCTCTTTTTTGCACACACAGACGCTCGCGCACACACACACACTCTTCCAACAAGCTGCTGTCGTAGCGTTTGTTCTCCCAGTTGATCTGACATAAGCAGAACCCATGTCTCATATCCTCTTTTGTCTCGTGTACATGTATGTGTGTGTGTGGCCACGAATACACACACATGTGTAAGCACATGTATTATTGGCAGCTCCAAATGTTTCACATCCTTCTAATGGACAGAGAAACCACATTGCCAATATCCATAAATTCCAAACAGAGCCATCACTTGCAAGGAGATAGTTTGATTAATCATTTCTTTTGTCGTGCAATAGTTTTATATAATGTAAATTGTAATATATTTTATTGAGATTTTGCTTATCAGAGATTTGAAAGAGAATAACAGAAAAATAGAGGTTGTTATGATGTGGATTTTAACTCTGATGTCTGAAGGATTAGAGAACCAGTCTTACACTCTGGTTCTTAACAACAAATGATCAAACCTTTCGTTTTGATTGCGGAGGAATGCATTGTATTTGTGTGGATATATAGTTCAGGGGTGTGTTTTTGCGTTCAGTCCTGAACGGTGCTTCACTGCTCCACACACATATATCACACACACACACACACCTTGGCCTACATATATATACATCAACCTGACAGACTACCACCACCCCATTTGTTGTGCTGGGTGTGAATTTAATACAGGGGGTCCCGCTCTACATATGAATAAGGGTCATTTGGAAAATTGATACATCCATTTTCTTATATTTCCTCATTTTCACTCTTTTTCAACCCATGGAAGTTTGAAAAAGATCAACAACTATAAAATGGAGCTATATGTATTCCCTCACCCTTGCTTTATTCTGATAATGGTATTTATTTATAATATATGTAAGTTTTCATTCATGTTAAGAAGTAGTGCATGCTGCAGCTAAATCTCTCTTTAAACATCTTCCTTAGATTATTCTTCTCAAATTGGACAAACCTGTTATAATGTACTGGTATTGAATGACATTTTCTGAAAATTCACTGAAAAAAGTTGACTGAAAGATTATCCATTAATAAAAATCTAATCTACTGAAAATGTAATTCTGACATACAGAATAAGATAGAGTCCAGAAACTATTCAGTTTGCCAGTCTATGCCTTAAAATGTCAATAATCTCTTAAAAATTACCATGATTTATCTGATGCTGAGGGTCTATTTAAAAGACAACTTTTGACCAACTTAAACAGCTAGATATTGTTGAACTACATTTTACAGTGGACTACTAATAATGTACATCTTTGTCATGAAATGAAAGACCAGTGTACAGCACATTGTTGCTACGTGGTAAAACATGTGAACACAGTAGATGAAAGATCCCTCACACACATGACAAACACTCATTTAGGAACATCACCTACTGTGTTTTATGCGGCCCTTCTGGGTGTAAGCATTGTTACAGTGGAATTGCATAGATGATAAAGATAAGTGGCTGGATCAGTTAGCATCAGAGCTAACTGTGGTTGGCAGGGGCTAGCTCACGGGAGAAAGGTGAAGATAAAGTGGTAAGGGTGGAGTGGGAGTGGGGTGGAGGACATGCAGTTTGTGTGTGTGTGTGTGTGTGTGTATATGTGTGTGTGTGTAGATGCTGTAGTTTACCCCTCAGGGCAAGATCTGCCTCAAATTAGCTTTGTCGCCGTGGGAGACAGAGAGGGTGAGATGAAGAGCAAGTGAGGCAGCAAGTAAGTGTGTGTGTGTGTGTGTGTGTGTGTGTGTGTGTGTGTGTGTGTGTGTGTGTGTGTGTTTGTGTGTGAGAGAGAGAGAGAGGGGGGGGGGGGGGGGGGTACCAAGAGGCCAGAGGGTCAGTAAACCAACTCAGAGTGGAGCGGTTTCTTTACATGTTGTCTTAAACCCACACAATCATGTGAATACAAACACACACATGCACGCATAAACCTTTATGTGTGGAGTATTGGATGTTTCTCAATTACAAATGTGAAGAGGAGAGGAATAATCTAGCGAGGGATAAACTAAAGGAAGGAACGATCATGGGGCACCCACCCACCAATATGTAGCAGCTAATTTCTGGAGCAAGGCAATTAAAAGGCCTGACTGTATTATGAGAACTTCCCCTCTGGCAATGGCTGTCTGTCCATTTTTAATGAGGTCATAATGATGCGTCAGCTGAAGACCGAAAGGTCACAGGGGCGGGGCTTAAATCTGCCCACAGAGAAGTGGGGGAACGGGGTATAATTGCAGGTAAAAGATTGGATGGAAAATAATGAAACAGGAGATGGCTAAAAGAGGTTTTTAACACATGCTAAGCTCGGAAGTACTTAGTAAACAAGCAGTAATAATTACAACGGTACATGAATTAAAATGTGACAGTACAGACATTACAGTTCAGTGCATGCAGTCTTTCAACAAATACACTCTGCAATCCAAACAGTTACTCTTAAAAATTGTTTAATAATCCACTTATTCCAACATTTACTGGTTTGGGTTAGGGGTCAGGGGTGTGTTGTATAGCATGCTGTCATAGTAACAACATCAGGGGGTTGTGTTACAGTAATAGTTTTGGCCAATGACCCATTATTGTATGTTTACATTTTTCTATATAAAAGATCAAAATGTGTTTTTTAACTTTTTTTCCTGCTGTACCGAAATCACACCAAACCATGACCTCAAAACTGAGGTACATACTAAACCATGAATTTTCTGTATCAGTCACAGTTTATACTGATATATACAAAAATGGCAAGACAGACATAATGCATTCAACATCAGAAGTAATGCGGAGAATTGCCATAAATTGAATACAAAGCACAGATATCAGACATTTGAACATGAAAGGCTTTGGCAGAGAAATACAATGCAGGAGCCAGCAATATTAAGTATACTGTACATATGGTCATATTGACAGATTTGCTTCCTTACAACATGACAGCTTTGATGATAGTCTGATGAATTGTGGTTAAATAGACAGAATGGGCTGAGTCCAAGTCCAAAGCCTGCATCTCTATAAAGCTGTATACAGCCAGCTGGATTCAGATGGTAGACTACTAGAGAGACAAGTCCACGGACTACAAATATAAACCTTGGCACATAGCCCCACACATGCACACACACACACACACTCACACACACACTCACGGTTCCTGCCAACTTTGGCCGTGCTCCCTAAGGCCTCTAAGACCTAATGAGTGAGATCGGGTGGAAGGCCCCAGTCTGTGTGAGTGTCAGTGCTTGTGTGTGTTTGGTGTCTGTATACAGCTGGTGGTTTGCGTCATAACTCTCCTCATAGCTCAACGATCCTGAGTACTGCTACCCGGCCTCGTTGCTCCACACACATGCAGTCATACATGTCACAATTAAAAAGACTGACCGTAACACAGGTTTACATGTGAAACTCACAAAGACAATTTGTCTCTCATGAATGACACGCAAGATGACAGTGATTGTAAAGGTAAAGTAGAATATGACATGGATGCTTGGTAATAGAGTTGTAAAGGAGAATAGAGGAAGAGAGCAAATAATGATTGTCAAGGAACAGTGGAGAGGAGGGCTAAGCGTGTGATAGGGAGAGGTCCAGAGTGATGAGGACAGAAGACAAGAGCAGAGGACGGGGAAATAGAGGAAGGGAGCGCCAGACAACTGGTGGCGTCTGGTGTTTCCCCATGGGAAACGTGTACCTAAATCTGGCCCTGTAGTGTCTGTCCCGAATAAGTGTGTGTGAGTGTTGGTGTGTGTGACTGGTATCTGGTTGCATCCCAGCTAGAAAGGAGCGATAATGGAAATACTGTGACCAGAGATCTGCCTAAGTGGTCCGCTCTCTCCCACATACACTTTGTTTCTGTTTTTCTGGAGAGGAGAGGAGAGGAGAGGAGAGGAGGAACCACATTCAGATACATCAAAGTACTATAGATGGGACTAAAAGGGGGAGACATGGATAATGGTGGTTTAGAAGCTAAGTGCCCTCATCAGCCTCTTTGGAGATAGCCAATCATTTTACAGAAGACCAAATCTAGCCATTTTTCTATTGTTTTTGACATCTCACAATAACCATGTTTTTTATCAAATATCCCAACAATATAAATGCAAATTAGTTCAATTTCTATCAAATGAGTTAAAATAGCAGTTGACTTTCTGATTTTAACCAACCTGACGTGTCATCTTTGGAAACTGTTTAGAAAAGGGAGGGCGCTTTCAAAAATACTTGGCATGTGATTGGTTGAACCATCTGTCTATCACTATCTTACCTTGTGAGGCAACTGGATTCACGAGTTCACACAATAATCCTCATTGGACGCTGACTGGTCTGAACTGCTGGTGGTTCAGACACAAGTGCATAAATTGAAGCGTGACAAGATGGACTCTCACATGATTTGTTAATGTTGTGACCTTGTGAATCCAGCTGCCTTGCAAGGTAGATTTTAGAAAATAAGATTCACAAGAGTAGTACGTTTTTATCACTTTATTAATCTTGAGCAAGTTGTTGTTGTCCTTTGTCAGCTCATGTTTGTAATATTTCTATAAACATGGAAGAGAACAAAAGCCTTAAGTCTACTACACATTTCCTGAGCTATGTAAGAAAATTTAGATGCACAGTAGATGTAAATCAAATAGAATCAATATATTTAATAAGCCCAGTCTTGAAAAGAAAAAAAAGTTGATTATTGTGGAAAAGGTAGCATTTTGTAAGGGACCTCACATCGACTTACACACATGCTCACATTCACACAAACACACACATATTCACACACCAGTGACAGCCACCTGCCCACTGCCTCAGGCAATGCTGTTCTGATCTGTTCTGGTCTAAACAAACGTCACTGCATGACACTACAAACACCTTCCTCTTAACCTCCCCACCACCCCTCTCTTATGCACTCTTTATTTTGATTTCTTTCTTTAAGCTTTCAATTTGACCAGCTTAAAATAACAAGGCTCACATTGCAAATGTAAACACAATTTATATCTACTTTGTACTCTGCTTTGTATGTACTACATGTAAACCATATGAACATATGTTCATGTTTTTCCTCTTCACTTAAATCTTATTCTTCTTCACTTGCAGTAGACTCATAGAAGCACACACACATACATTTGATTTAAATGTGTTTGTTGTCTTACCCAATCTACTTTCACATCAGTTCTAAAAACCCATATAGGAAAACCCTTTATGTTACACACACACACACACACACACACACACACACACACACACACACACACACACACACACACACACACACACAGAAACATAAGGTGATAACCTGGTCTAAGGTGGGAGAGAGACTTCAACTGTTACAACTTCAATTACCATAAAAGTACTCTCTGTCCTTTCCTCTCCTTTCTGTTTCCTCTTCTTCATCTACAAATCCTCTCTTTTTTGTCTCTCTTCCTCACCCTGGTTCACCACGTCCCTCACCTTTCTTGGTCCTTCTCTTATCATATCATTGGTCATCTGAAATCAATCCATTTTGTCTTGTCCTCTCCATCTTCTTTTTTCTTTTCCTCTCGTCTGTCTTTCTCACTCTTTCCATTTGTTCTTCACCCCCGTTCTCTCTTCAAAAGCACTTAAGTGTCAAAGGCATTCCACTCTCAATCCCTCAACTGTTCACACACACGCGCGCTGACACAAAGTGACGCCGGTGCAGTGTAAAATCTATGCTGATGTGATCAGTGCAGATCGTACTATTGACAGACAGCTATATTCCCACGATAGGAATGATTCACCTTCATCACTGTCACTGTGTGTGTGTGTGTGTGTGTGTGTGTGTGTGTGTGTGTGTGTGTGTGTGTGTGTGTGTGTGTGTGCGTGTGTGTGTGTGTGTGTGTGTGTGTGTGTGTGTGTATGCTTTACAGTGTTTTAAAGTGGTAAAAATGTGTGTTTAATATTTAAAATTACATTACATGGCATCAAATACAGTTTATTCTATTTTTGTGGATGTGTATGTGAGCGTATGAGTGTGCAGAGGTGGAAGCTGTAGACTAAGTAGAGGTGTGCTGTTAGTTGACATAATAATTAAAGCTGCACAAGGATTAGACCTCTAGATTCCTTCTTTTCTTCACAGACCCTTCCTTTTCTCTCATTATTATGTTCCTATCTAATTTCCTTTATTAGCCCTCACTTCATCTTTCCTTTTCTCTCTCGTTTAATTTTTTTCCTCATTCTCCTTTCTTCTTTTGTTTACTAGGCCATCCATTACCCCCCCCTCCACCCCTTCTCTTCTCATTTCACAACCTACACTCTACTCTTCTCTCGTCTGTTCTCTTTTTCTACACATAATCTTCATTTAATGCTTTTTATCATTTTGATCTAAATTTTATTTCTTTCCATTTCTTTCCATTTCTTCCCCATTCACTGTGCAATTATTCTGTTCATCCCTTGCCTTTTTTCTTCTTTACATTTTTAATCCTCCCATCCCTACTTTTTCTCCTCCCTTCTCTTCTCCTCTCCTTTCCTCTCGTCTCCTGCCCATTCTTTATGATTTGAAGGCTCATTTGTTAAGAGGAGGTAGAGCACTCTCACTCTCCCCCTAGCCTCCTCCTGTCTCTTTTTTGTGGGCTTTGGAAATATAATTTTCAATTTTTAATTTGATTCATTTAGATTTGATCATTAATCAGTGCTGAGAGAGAGTTAATTTGGTGGAAAATAGATGAGGTAGTTAGAGAGGGCTCTTTATGAAGTGAGCTCAGCGCAGCACTGGGTCTTTTAGGTATAAGGAAAAGAGAAAAATGAGAGTCTGCATGTGTGTATTAGCAAAAAGTGGGCATGTAGCAGAAAGTCTCTGTATATTTGTGTTTGAAGACAAAAGAGACACAAAGTGGAAAACAAGGATGCTTTTAATGACAGTCTGCTTCTGTAAAGTTGCTATATGCAGAATTTTTATCGTCAATAAATCATCATTAAATTCATGTTAATGCATAGACAAGACTTTTACTGAAATTGCTGTCAGCTTGCACCAGTTTCAGTGCTGTCATGTACTTGGACAATCTCCTCCATTGCTTTATGGCACCAACGCTCAATGCTTTACAGCTCAAAGCAGGGAAAAGGTTGCTCTTTTAACATTGCAGACACAGTTTAAAGGTCTACTATACAGGAGTTTTCAGTTGGTGTTTATAAACACAGCATTCAAAGTATGCCCCTCCTCCTGGACCAACCAGTGAGCCAAGAGCAGATTGTGGGAGCAAGCAGTGGTCAAGCAAGTTAGCTTGAATAAAAAGAGTGTGCAGCGCTAGTAAGAACAAAGCCATGAATTAGATAAATACGCAGAACCTGCAGAATGCTGAGCTTCATCATGTCTGCTGTGACCTTTCTGCTCTGTGTAAATAAATAGATAAATGCAATGAATTTGCTTGCTTTTTCAGTGAAAAAATGCGATGTCAGAATTTAAAACAGTTGACCAAAAAACCATAGAGGAAACAGTTCAGCATCTAAAACCATCAACATGCTGTCTTGACACAATGCCATTAGACTCTTTTTAAACTATTGTGAACTCTGTCCAAACAGATTTGCGACAAATAATAAATAGCTCACTTCAATCAGGCACATTTCCTAAACCCCTAAAAGTAGCTGCCATTAAGCCGCTCTTAAAAAAGAGAACGCTGGATGCTTCCATGTTAACCAACTACAGACCTATCTCAAATCTTCCTTTTATAGCCAAGATCATTGAGAAAGTGGTTTTTAATCAACTCAGCAATTTCTTGAACTTCAGTGGCTTTTTTGACAAATCTCAATCAGGCTTCCGAACTCACCACAGTACAGAAACAGCTCTTATTAGAGTGTTAAATGACATAAGGTTAAACACTGACTCAGGCAAGGTGTCAGTTCTGGTCCTGTTGGATCTCAGTGCTGCGTTTGACACTGTGGATCACAGTATACTGTTGAACAGGTTGGAAACTTGGGCAGGACTCAGCGGAACAGTCCTAGAATGGTTCAGGTCCTACTTGGAGGAGCGGAGTTATTTTGTGACCATTGGAAGTTATGAATCCGATCGAGTGGCTATGACATGTGGAGTTCCTCAGGGGTCAGTTCTTGGACCCCTTCTGTTCAGTCTATATATGCTGCCTTTGGGTCAAATTCTGTGGAACTCTAATGTAGACTATCACAGTTATGCAGATGACACGCAGATATACCTAGCACTGTCCGCCGATGACTACAGTCCAATACAGTCATTGTGTCACTGTTTAGAGCAAGTAACAAATTGGATGAACCAAAATTTCCTTCAATTAAATCAGGACAAAACTGAGGTAATTGTTTTTGGCAATAAAGAGAAGAGGATTGCTATCAGTAAACATCTCGAGTCACTCTCTCTAAAAACTAGCGACCAAGTCCGAAACCTTGGCGTGCTGATAGACTCAGATCTGACCTTCAGCAGTCATATCAAATCAATCACCAAAACAGCCTTCTATCAGCTTAAGAACATATCCAGAGTGAAGGGTTTTATGTCTCAAACAGACCAGGAGAAGTTGATTCATGCTTTCATCTCCAGTAGACTCGACTACTGTAACGGTCTTCAGACTGGACTCCCACAAAAAAGCATTCAACAGCTGCAGCTCGAGTTTTAACCAGAACAAAGAGATCAGAGCACATTACTCCAGTTCTAAAGTCTTTACACTGGCTCCCAGTCAGCTATAGAATAGATTTTAAAGTTATGCTACTGGTCTACAAATCACTGAATGGTTTAGGTCCAGAATACATGAATGACATGTTAGTAGAATATAAACCCAGTAGAGCTCTGAGATCTACTGACTCAGGTCAGATAGTGGAGCCCAGAGTTCAGACTAAACATGGTGAAGCAGCTTTTAGCTGTTATGCTGCACACAACTGGAACAAACTACCAGCAGAACTGAAATCAGCCCCAACTGTGAATATTTTTAAATCCAGGTTAAAAACACTTCTCTTCTCCTGTTCTTATGATTGAGCTCTTTCAAAGCACTTTAAATTTTATTTTATTTTTATTTCTCAAATTCCATGTTTTTTTCAATTTTTTCTGTTTGTTTTATGTAAAGCACATTGAGTTGCAACTGTGTATGCCTTGCCTTGCCTTGTGTGTATCTTAGCCCCACCCTCTGTCAAGCAGACACAGACCTCCTGCTCTTTATACATCCATGATACAGAGACAGAGAGCAGAGCGGAGCAGAGGAGAAAGACAGAGAAAGTGATGTAACCTAGTCACTAACCTGTCAAATAGGCAAATACAGGCAAATGTTTAATGGTACAATGCATGGCTTACATACTGCAGTTATTTTGTGTGAAAATGTTCCCACTTCAGTGGAATGTGATTGGAGATCTTCACAGTCGTAACAGACAGACTACAGTACAGACATTGGTGCACAAGTTATCTCTTTAAATCTAACTACCCTTGTGTTTCTTCCTTCACCTTGTGCTTCTACCTGTACTCCTTTTCTGACTCCATTTCTGCTTTCTCTCAGTCTCCCTCTTTCTTGTGTGTTAGAGAAACAGTTTGTGAATGTATGTCGAGAGAGAAGGCACAGAGCGGGTGTGTTAGTGGGTTTGTACCCCCTGGTGTTAAGAGTTTCTTGACCGTTTGCTGACACTGGCCCCCCCCCCTGCTGTACCTGGACTGTCAGCCCTTCTGTCTACCTATCTCCGTCTCAAGCACACACATAAACACACACACACACAGATGCATGTCATGCCCAGTTCACTGGGCTGAATGATGCCTGGGCTTGTTAGAGGTTTCTAAATGTACCTCATAGGAAAAAAGTGTATACTCATACCACTGTAAAATGCTTTGAATAAAAGCAGCCACTAAAGTTGACATGTGTACTAAACACAAATGAAACAGGGAAACAAATGCACTTAAAACCACTTGCAAATACCAACAAATCACAGAAATGCTTCTCGTCATTTTTTCACTTTGCTGCCAAAACAAAAGTCTTTCTGTTAAATCTCTTAGATGTGTTGTCTCAACATGGTCAGCACATTTTTCAGAGGATTTAAATCACAATGTGTGAGAAAATCTGTCTCTTGCTATCTTTGCCCCCCTTTCCCTCCCTTTCTCTCTGTCTATACATTTAAATCATATTCTTAATTATATACACACACACACATATATATATATATAATCAATTTTTATGTCTTCCTTTTGGTCTTATGCCATATTACGGCATTTTAAATATATGAGATTATATCTGAATTATTTTTAGTAACTGCTTAGTGCCAGCACATTTTGTAACTGATCACTTTGCATGTCGTTGTTTAAACCATCAGGTTGTTCTACAGCTGTCTGACCTTCATTCAGAGACTTATCGGCCAAGCCATCCAAACCAGCCAACTGCTTCCTAACTTAAATAGTTGCAATTACATATAAATCTTCAATAACAGCAAGCATTAAAAACCAGGAGCCAGTTTTCCAGTAATTCCTTTTGCCAGTGCCGTGTGTGTGTTGTATTTGCAAGCTTTCCTGTGTATTGGATTAGTTCTGGTAGTTTAGCTAAGAAAGTCATCCTCACTGGATTATTTTTTACAAATGAATTCTCTCTGCATTCTCACTTGTTTACTTTTTTCACTATAACTTTCACTAATAATGTCTGAAATAACATGAATTTGTATTTTGTAGTTTTACTTTTAAATTAAGGGGAGCTAATTAGGGCCCGAGCGGCGACTGCAAGTCGCCTGGCGAAAGCCCTATTGAAATTGTAATGTTTATTATTAGGGCCCGAGCGGCGACTGCAAGTCGCCTGGCGAAAGCCCTATTGAAATTGTAATGTTTATTAGGGCCCGAGCAGCGACTGCAAGTCGCCTGGCGAAAGCCCTATTGAAATTGTAATGTTTATTATTATCATTATTATTATTATTATTATTATTATTATTATTATTATTATTATTATTATTCTTCCGACATTTCGTGCCCCAATTTCGCCCCTTTCCCAAATGCGAAAATGCTTATACTTTTGCACGGACGTCCGGCCTCATCCGAAATTCGATATTTTTGGGTGGTCGCACATGGTCGACGCAGAATGGCGGAATAGCGCCCCCTACAAAGTCCAAAAATGCCCATAGGGAATTTTGCTAACTTTGTCCTATGCTCACAAAATTTGGTACACATATGTATTATACCCACATATGCAAAAAAGCCTCTTGACCTCATGACCTCAACCCAACAGGAAGTCGGCCATTTTGGTTTTGATTTTTCCCGCCTAAAATTAATTCCTCCCACAGCGTTCGCCCGATCAAGTTCAAATTAGGTACGCAACATCTCCAGACCTAGCTGAGCTTAAGTTGTGCTCTGCGCATCCGTAGGTCAAAGGGCGTGTCTGCCAGGGCTCAACTAACTTTGGCGTGCTCGCCATGTACATACGAGTGGCTCTCACGCCCACATACTTCATCCAATCAGCTTCAAACTTCCTGGACATGATGATGGCTCCGCCCTGAACGTCCCGATATATTAACTTCCCACGTAACTCATAGCGCCCCCTGGTGGTAACAGGAAGTGAACTTAAATTCATGAAAAATACATAGTTGACCCCATCAACTTCATTCCACTTCTAAAACATGCAGAACCAGTTGGTGAAGCTACATTATGAACACTGTGAAGCTACGAGTAATGGCGTCCCTGTGGGGGCGTGGCTACCATCAATTCCTCGCCATGAAAATACGTTTGGCTTTTTGATGGCTTTATTGAACACGTATCATCATGAAAATTGATACACAGGTCCAGGGTGGAGACCTCTTCCATCTGATAGGGGTGTCGCTCATGTCGCCCCCTAGTGGAAACAGGAAGTGCCATATTTTACATCATCATTGTGCGATTTCCACAAAACTTCACATGTGTAATCACTGTCCCACCCTGAACGCAACCGCTTGTGTTTTGTTACTCTCTACTGCCCCCTGGTGGATGAACCATCAACCTCTCATAACTCCTTTATGATTTGTCCAATTCACTCCAAACTTCACATGACTGATGAGTGGCCGCCCTGAACACACCAGACCACACCAGACCATATGTATACCTGTGACTGCCCCCTACTGGATGAACGAAACATTGCATTTTTGGCCTCCTTCCAGGTTTTTTCTCACTTTCTGCTTCACGCCACAGCCCCGCCATGCCTCAGGCCCCGCAGTGGCATGGGTGAGCAAGGGCCCGCCATCGCCGCTTGCGGCTTTCATTTTCGTATTATTATCATAGACCTAATGAAGCCTCCCTTTGGGTGTCCAAAAGCATTCCTTAGCACAGTGCCACTAATACAACAAGGGCAACAGTAGAGGATCAAGAGATGCACCCTTCCTCTTGCTATAGTCTTTTTTATCTTTGTCCTTTATATCCTACCTCTTTTTCCTGTCTTCCTTACTTACTCCTTTTAACCTCTAAAATGACAGTTCCAGTTGAGACTTCCTCCATGTGTGCCTTCCCTGAAAATATAGGCAAAAAACAAACCAAGTAAAAAATGTTAAGATACATTAAGAAAAGAAAGGGAAATAGAGAATTATAAGAAGGAGAGAAATACACCATGTTTTTGTGGCTGCTGTAGCTTGTATTTTACTTCTCTGATCAATCAGGTATCAGTGTCAGTTTTTTCCCTGGACCTCTGCTGGTGAATATTTTTGTTTCAGTGGTGCTCTTTAACTTCTCATTTCACTTGTACTTAATGAGATGGCACCACTGTTGCTGTTGCCAGAAATATAAATCTATCTTCCTGAGTGCCAGTGGATATTTTACTGAGAATGATATGCCTGATTACATCAAATCAGCAAAAGTAATGTAAATAAAATATGGTATAAGCTAAAATGTTAACTCTAACCTAATCAAAATTTATTTGTAGAAAAATCCTTTTAGATATAAAATGAGTCAGAGAAGACCTGTCTGCATTTTGAGTCGCTAGAAATTGAGTCGCTAGAAATTGTTTATTTGATTAATTTAAGATATGTATTAAATATTCAGCTTAGGGCTGGTTTTTAAATTTACACAGCGCTCAGAGGTTCCCCCTCTCTTCTCCACTTCTCTCTTCTCTTCTCCTCCTCCAGGGTACATGACACCTCTGTCTTCCTTATCCATCTTTAAGTGGTAACCACGGTAACATCCAATCCCCTGAGAGATAGGCCTAATTAAATTAGGGCTCCTTTGTGTCAATTAATTAAGGAGACGAAGAGAGAGAGAAACAGAGAGACAGAAATTGGGCAAGAGACAGGAAAAGACTAAGTCAAAGAGCGAGAGAGAGAGAGAGAAGCCTTTCGCAGAAGTGGTGCGTTACAAATTAATCTTGTTGTACGATAAAAGAGGCAAGTGACTTTAGAAAGTCTCTGTGTGTATAACATGCACACACATACTCACTATGTGTACACCACAAAAGCAGCACAGTTATCACCACTTAACACCCAGACCTCGTATGTGACCCTCCTCCATTCCACTCTCGTCTTTTTTTCTCCATCTCTTTATTTTAAATTCTTCTCTGTACATTCTTATTCTGAATATGCAACCTGCCCCTATTTTCTTCACCTCTTCTCCTCTTACCCTTCATCTCTGCTCTCTGTCTATCCTTCTTGCACACTGTCCGTTGTTTTATTTTTCTTGCCTTGTTTTTAAGTAAAAAAAGATCAAATCTCTCGTTTTGTTTTCAAGCAAGTGTCACACTGTGTGTACTGACACACACTTCCTCTTTCTGTCATTTCTCACAGGTGTTCGTCTGGACAGGGTTCGTGGTGGAAGACAGAAGTATAAGCGCCGGATAGATGCAGACAACAGTCCATACCTGAACCCACAGCTGGCTCTGCCTCCCAAGAAGCCATGTAAGAACACACATGCACACACACACTCAAACAAACTGGTAACAGTAGGCTACATTAAGTAGCCTTTTCTTGACCAATGGACAGGAATATGCACACTGTCCTCGGTGTACAGCCACTCACACTTTATAACATAATATATGTGCTTTAGTGGCGGCAGCATCTGATATTGTGTACAGCAAGAACTCTAAAGAACATGAAATGGACAGCAAACAAGGAAGATCTTCCCTAGAATTAACATAAACATTGTATTTTCACATTGTTATTGTATCACTGTGTGTATGTTAAAGGTAGTCACTGTTTAGAGCCCAGAAGTACAATGAACTACCTTTCCATCAGTATCTGTCCTAATGGAGACAGTTGGATAGTAAAAACATTTACAAACACACACACACACACACACACACACATAAACACACACGCATGCACACACCCACACGCATACATAAATAGACACAGGGTGGTGAGAAGCCCATCTGTTTTGGACCAAGTTTATCTCCCTGTCTCTACTGCTACCAGTTTGGGGTCATAACATTTTATATGTGTAATATTTCACTATAAAGGTATTCATTTAGCTCCGGCTGGATTGGCTCTGTTTTTTAGAGAATAAAGCCATAGCCAAAGCCTGATGATTGAAAAATTAACAAGGGAGAGAGTGAGTCAGTGAGAGTGACAGAGAGGCAGGTGGAGAGACAGACACACAGAGAGAGAGAGAGAGAGAGAGAGAGAGAGAGAAAGAGAGAGGGAGGGAGGCAGAGAGAGATGCTGAACCTAAATGAGAAGGTTTATCAGAGTGATAGAGAAGAGAGGGAGTGAGAGAAGGGGGGGGGGGGGGGGGGGGGGGCAGCCAGAGCCCTAATCCGGATTAAATCCAATCTGGCAAGCACATCAAACTAGAGTTAGCTCTCTAGCTAACCGTCTGCTCACACACACACACACACACACACACACACACACACACACACACACACACACACACACACACACACACACACACACACACAGTGCAGATTGAGCAGTGTTTAGCAGCTTGGTCCCCAAAGCCCATTTTGCTTAAAGCTGGAGCATATTCTGCTTTAGGCCAATATGCTGAATGGCTGCACGACAGCTTACCGGGACTTCTGCACTACTAATCACTGAAATGATGGGATAATGTAAGTGTGTGTATACACAGTTTGTGTGTGTGTCTCTATTAATATATGTGTTTGCTTTCATATTGCACGTTTGTGCTTTCACTAACTACCCAATTTTCCTTAAACTGTTTAAGCAGTATTTAATTCTTTACTTTTTTTCAAGCATTTGTCACATTTTGCAAGAGACTGATCTATTTAAATTATCATCGATCACTCCACTTAGTTATTCAGGCCTAATTTAACTAACCTACACTTGAAATCCAAGAAATATAGGGTTGATATAAACTTCCTTCATCTCTCTTTTTCTTTCTCTCTCACACAGTCAATACACACACAAAATCTCCCTCTGTCTCTCTCAGATACACGCACACAGCCTATCTTTCTGTAGACCAATCCCTAGCCTCAGTGTCCATTGATTGTGTGAGGACAGAACAATAGCCCAGGGTTTGGAAATGGGCTTCCATTGATTCTAATTAGGGAAACATTAAATAAGATTTACCCACAGATACTGCAGTGTGACTGGGAATGGTTGGGTTCAAATGACCCTATAGCTGGAGATAGAGGGAAAAGGGTAGAAAAAAATATGTTTATATATATGTATACTATTTTCTTTATATACTATTATACTGTATACACTATTTACTATATATACTATTACATACATATATATATAAAATATACTATTTTAATATATATATACATATATAAACACACACACATATATATAGATATAGATATATACATAGTATGTACACAGGTATGTGTGTATGTAACAGAATTGGGATTGGGGGGTGGAGAGTGTTAAATCAATACCCCCTCTCTCCCTCCCAACTCTGCTTCACTCTCTCTTGCTGTTTATCTCTATCTAGCTGTCGCTCTCTCGACTCTTCCTGTCTTTCACAATCTATCCATGGCTCTATTTCTGCCTGTCTGTCTTCTCCCTTTTTTATTTTTTCCAGATCTTTCTATTTCTCTAGCTCTCCCTCCTTAGCTCTTGCTCTTCTATCCTCTGTTATTATTCCCATGCTTGATTAGTCAGTGGATTAATTTGGAAGCAGGGTATCAGTCTGTTACTAATGGGCCATAGAGATCTAATCACCACATGTCACCATTACCAGCTGAGCTGTTTGGCTTTTAGTACGCTATTATCTTTCCCTTCTGTATGTACAAGCAAGCTTTTTAAGGCTGTGGTACAAAAGACAACATTTTGGGCAACCTGGATCACCAGCAGTAATCGCCTTTAATCACACATTGGAGCATCTCCTAGTCTGGAAACGTTTCAACAATTTTTGGATCTTTGGTCAAGTGGATTTTCTTCTTTAGTCCTGCCAATTTACTCAAATCAACTAGATTATCTCTTGCCTGATTGATAAAAACTACCACAGCACATTTTGAGACAGTCAAGCATCTTCTTCTTACACATTGTTTTCTTTTCAGATTTTTATATGAAGTGGCATAAAATCTGCAAACTGTCAGTGAACTGAAAAATACTGTATTACATTGCTAAAATTATATTATAAAAATAGCTTTTTTAAAGGTTAATATATTATGTGATCTTGTTTAAAGTTGAGTAACATTTTAAGGTTTTTTCAAAGTGCCAAACAAGTTTAACATTCTTCCACTTGTACATATTCATACTGAAAAAATATGTGTAACATCTAACATCATGATTGGTGTGCTGTAGATTATGCAGTATACTGAATTATATTGTTTTATATTGTTTTATATTTAATATTATATTGCTTTTTGTCTACATGAGAAAATACCTTTAGACATATGTGTTACCTAGCAGGCCATGTTATCAGGAACTTTGCATGTGACCTTTCTCATTTTTTGCACCAGATTGGTGTGGAACAGCTTGTTTCCTGAAATGGCAAAAATTCACCATCTCTCTGTCTCTGTGTCTTTCTCCTTGTCTGGTGGTCATGTCAGTTGCCTTTGGCTGCCTTGCAGATAACAAAATCGTCTCTCACCTGCTGGTGGCCGAACCAGAGAAGATTTACGCCATGCCTGATCCTACAGTACCAGACAGCGACATCAAGGCCCTGACTACGCTGTGTGACCTGGCGGACAGAGAGCTAGTGGTCAACATCGGCTGGGCCAAACATATCCCAGGTACGGGGAAAAAAACTGCTGACCCCTGACTTTGACACTGAACCTAATCTGACTTCATGTTGACACATACAGTATATACTTTTTTTTTTCTTTTACACAGTGTAACAGATTTCATACTCACTCTAATGCACACATACACTATAGACACAAACGCATGCTGAGTGAGTTGCCAGAGAGTACAAGGTTAGCAACCGCTCCAGATGTCATTCAGACACACTTCTATGATGTACACACATGTACACCTGGTGCTAAGGTGTGACCTTTTACCCTAATCCTTGAACCCAGACAGTCTGAACTGTTGACCCCCAAAACTGGCCAATCAAATGCCCTCATTTTGAGCCTTTTGAACCAAACAGTGTAATCCCCTTACCTTTGATGTGTTTGCTTTGCTTGTGTGTGTGTGTGTGTGTGTGTGTGTGTGTGTGTGTGTGTGTGTGTGTGTGTGTGTGTGTGTGTGTGTGTTGTTTAAGTGTGTGTGTGTGTGTGTGTGTGTGTGTGTGTGTGTTTAAGTGTGTGTCTTTACCTGAAGTCATCCTGAACCTGAAGTCACCCCACCATACATTTGATACAGACCTTTGAAACCATACCCATACCCTTCTGATCTCTGTATGTGCTATCATTAAAAGTCACAGTAACAAAAAGTCTTTATAACAGTAGCTAATATAAATAACACAGAAAACAATATAATAGAAAGAAAAATAATTTAATTTAATTAAATATAATAAAACATTGAGAAAATAAACAGTAAATACTCTTCTTAAGATATGCAGTTGAATGGTGAAAGCCTATTTCACATCTGTATCCCTCTTAAGGACCATTAGTAAAAGAGAAAAAACTAGTTTAATCTGCTTAATGTCACTCTTTCTCTCTCTTAATCTGGTAAAAATTGGATCTGGACCACTGAAATAAGACAACTGAAATAGATACAAATACACAAGTCAGACAAAACTAAAATAAATAGTTTTATAAAAGAGAGCAAAATATCAAGATTGGGAATGGAGTTAGCAGTATTGAAGAATAAGACAGAGTGTGAGACATATGACGGAGAGAGATGAATACTATAATCTGCTTTTGGTCTTAGTGCGCGAGCCTGCTGTGACAGCAGAGAGGAGGGAAGAGCAGTGTCTCAGATTAACCAAGATTAGCACAAAGATTAGTTTTGTTGTCGACTGGAATATGGATATAGAACAGAAAAGAAAATAATAGAATAGAATTACCCTCTATTGCTGTTGCTCAAACAGCGTAGTGGGTTGTAACAGTATAGGAGAAAACACCAGATTAGAGGCATAAATACCACTCAGTCATGTTGCGTAAATCTATAACAATAAATTCAATGGCATTGGATAACAGGGTCTCCAAATCACATGTATTATATCATATCAATAAATATGAAAATAACAGAGAGAAAAAGAAAAAATAGATGGAGTACAGAGAAAGAGAGATGGGAATATACATTGCTTCTTGTTAGTGTATTGATCGATGTGCTGCTATATGGACAATAAGCAGACATATGTATTGATCCGGATACCAAGTATAGCCCTTTGAATATTTATTTTTCTCTTTCAAAACAACATATAGCCTGACTCCAATAATATCTCCTTTCCTCTAATCGGCCTGTGATTCTTTTTCCTTCTGTCACTCTCCACACCTCTGGGATGCACCTTGACCATAAAAATACAAAAAGAACTCACAGACACATACAATTATACACAAAAACATATACAACATATGTCTTCAGTGTATTGTTCTGCATTGGACGTACCATTTCCTTTACTCTCCACTTTTATTGGTGTGTAAGAGTGAGTTAACCAGGTTATGTGCTGGACTGTGTGTGTGTGTGTGTGTGTGTGTGTGTGTGTGTGTGTGTGTGTGTGTGTGTGTGTGTGTGTGTGTGTGTGTGTGTGTGTGTGTGTGTGTGTGTTTGGTGCGTGCGTGCGTGTGCAGCTTTCTGTGTGGAGGGAGTGAAGCGCAACAATTGCCTGGCGGTGGAGAGAAGATGGCGTGATTAGATGAACGAGAAAGGCAATCCAGTGCTCACAGAGAGAGATAGAACTCTTCATCTTCCAAGTGTGTGTGTGTGCGTGAGTGTGTGTGATGTGAACACCTTATGAAATCCTCCCTGTTTACAACACTGAACACTGATCTAATACTAACACACACACATTCGCACGCACACACACACACACGCAGAGACACATGTACACACACAAAGTGATCTACTGTTGGGTGGAAAGGATTGTCAGAGTGAAATACGCCTCCTCAACATTCTTTATCAGCCTCACACACACACATACAGTACACACATACACACAAACACACACACACACACACAAAGGCAAACAATAAGAGACTACAGTAACATAAGTCTAGAATAGAATAGAATAGAATTGAACTGTTAACCTTCTTAGAGCTGTCTAGTCTCACGTCTTGTTAAGTGTGTGTGTGTGCGTGTGTGTGTGTGTGTGTGTGTGTGTGTGTGCGTGCGTGCGTGCATGTGTGCGTGCGTGTGTGTGTGTGTAGAGAGACTGACTATGCGCAGGGTGTACTTGTGAACACGCACATGCACACGTCTTTGCTTGCTATGGTACAGCAATTTTTTTAATCAAATTGATGGAGAGAGACAGAGAGACAAAGATAAAAAAGACAGAGGCAGAGAGAGGAGAGGTGAAGCCAATTTATGCTTCATGATATGGCTGCGCAGCGCTGCATACACACACACACACACACACAGGCTGCTAACAGTGGTAACAACGTGTCAAGGCGAGCGCCAGGCAGCTAATTTGAAGTCATTAGATGTCTGCCGTACTGGCAACAATTTGTTACGCTCACACACGCACAAACACACACGTAAAAACACATCACATACACACACTGAGTTAAGAGCCGTCTGCGGATAGCGAGGAGGCTAAATTGTAAACTAATTTAAACATCACTCAGCGTTAGAGAGGCTGCCTGCAAGACAGGCCCCGGGATAACAAGGCTAGGGTACGTGTGTGTGTGCGTGTGTGTGTGTGTGTGTGTGTTGCTAGTCATGTTTGACACACAGACTCACCCAACCTTAGAGACTTGTGACAACACATACGCACACATATCTCTTTGATTGGCTCTTTTATTCTAAGGCTCACATGTGTATATGTGTGTGTGAACATTTCCATACTGATATGGCATATATGCAAACATTTGATATGTCGTTAGTAGAGGAAAATGAGGTTTCAGACAGTATGTGGCTCTTGAAATCCCACAAAGCTTAGGAAACCAACCCACATGTGAACTTCACACATGCATGCTTGTGTGCGTGTGTGTGTGTGTGCGTGTGTGTGTGTGTGTGTGTGTGTGTGTGTGTGTGTGTGTGTGTGTGTGTGTGTGTGTGTGTGTGTGTGTCTATGATAAGAGAGAAATGAAACACATCGAAAAACACGTAAACACTGACAAGTTTTTTAAGCCTTTATGCTGGTTAAGACTATGGGAAACAAGTGACCCCTGGACATACATACACATGCACACATACATCCACGATACAGTATCATACAAATATGTGAGCTGTATACCATCACTCTCAGGAAACTGTGGGTATGAGGAAATATCAACTCAGTTATTATTCAGAGGGCGTGAAAGGCCTTGGCGTCCAATAATATGGATTAGTGAATAGAAGATCTCATTTTAATAGCTCTCAAAGACACAACTCCAGTTGCATATTAGACTGCATGTCATAGTCAAGTGTGCACGCATGTGTGTGTGTATTTGAAGGAGGAATGAGGAGCGGTCAGGTGAGAGGAGGAGAACAGCAAATATTTAAACAAGAGCGAATGAGAGTGAATTAAATGAAAGAAAGGCCATTCAAAATGAGCCATTTATCTGCCTGTAGAATGAGTCTTTTCATCCTCTCTTTTCTGTTCTCTTACTCCCTCATCCCTTCTCTCTCTCTATGTCTTTCTCTGTAACTCTCTCCCTCTCCATAATAACTAAATGACTACCGGGCAGTCATGCTAGCAGCTCTTATCTAGACCTGTGGACACAAAAGGGGAAAGACAGACAGGCGAGCACTTGACTTGACGAAAGAGCAAGGAACGAACAAATGAACGAATCAACGAACAAGAGCCAGAACCTATAACACAGTCTATTTTACCAGAACCAGGGGCCTTGCCATTAGTGCTTCTTTTTTTTTCTTTTTTCTTTTTTTACAGCCCCCTCCTCCATTCTTTCTTTATTCAAGAAAGAAATTGCTCTCGGGCCACCTACACTCCCCCCCACTATTCTCTTGCCTCCCTATCTCCTCTTACTTGCTCTTTCTTTTCTTACAGTCTTTCTCCTCCTCTTTCTTTCATTCCCCTTTCAATTTTGACACTCAGGATAAGCGGTCTATGTGTCGGCAGTAACACAGTATGATTGAGCTGTAAAAATGGGGGAAGGGAGGTGGAGGAGAGTGGCTGTCGGTCCATTCATTTAATCGGTCTTTATGGAGATAGGGGAGAAGGGGTTTGGGTGGTGGTGATGGTGGTGGTGGTGATGGGATAGTAGGTGAAGATGGAAGTCCTCTTGCCTCACGTTCTTCATTCTTCTCTCTATTTGTCCAGTAATATATTGGCATGTCTTTTCTTTCTCTCAATCCCTCTTACTCTCTGTTTGGATTTAGATGTGATTTTGGGTGTTGAAATACCTCATAGTGATGCTGAACGAAGAGCGAACATGATGTAGATGATTTAAAACCACTGTCTCATGTCATTGATGGTGATTGTTAGCTGCATGCATAGTGTTTGACACTTCCTGCCACCAAGATGTTGCTTCTTTTCTGCTTCTGTTACGTGTTTTATGTTTAACTTAACCAAAGACAGTAAAGATTCAGTGTGTTCACTTGTTCTGCCATCTTACACTGAGAAGAAAATATGATTGCTTTCCTGTTTTGTGTCATTAAGTAATCCAACAAATTACCTACATCATTCAGGTAATGTGAAGTTCAGTGCAGAGGCTTTTAGTGATTAGTGAGTAGCATTATTATGATGTACCTTCATTTGCAGTGACTTTGCACTTTGAATAAATTTGACTTTGATGATAATGATGTGAGATTTGGCTTACACACAGCAATTTGACAGAGCATTGATTAAATCAGGAAGACATTTTCTGCAGCCCAGCTATTTTACGGATATTTTTAAAACACTTAGTGCCAGAACGGCACTCTCCTTATTTCTAAAAGGTTGAACAAGTAAGGGAGTACATTTCTACCTTGCCAGTTATTACATATCATATATGGAGTTCCTCAAAGCTCAGTCTTAGGACCAATTTTCCTTTTCAGTCATGCTGATTATATGATTATGGTTTCTTTGTTAATTATTAATAATTGTCATTCAGATCACTATCATCAATAATTATGTTACTTTAATTACCTATCAGGGAGAAAGGAAGAAGAATGGCTAACTGTAGAGAAGATTCAAAGCATACTAGGTTTCAGGAAGAGAAGGAAATGGGATGAGAATGGAAAGCAGGGAGGTCACATACATTACCTCAGTATAACCTAGATACTCCCAAAGAGCCTTTAACACAATACTATTCCGACCTGTTGGCTAAATATCCCCCACCTCTTCAACCTCTCATGTGACCTCTCTTTTTCTCTCTGTCTCTCTGCCTCTGTCTCTCTCTGGCTCTCTCTGTTTTCCCTCTCTCTCTGACCTGACCTCCCACCCTCTCTCTCCATGGTATCCTTAACCTCTTCATTATAAAGTCAACCTCATCTCTCAACCCCATTCCCACCCATGCCTCCCACCTACACTCTTAACTCATCGCCCTGGCCAACCATCCTCACTCTCCTTGTTCTTGGTCCCGTCTGCCTGTACAAATACAATCAGGGTTTGAGTCCACATCCAGCTATAGATTTTGAAACAGTACAATCGACTGCCCATCAGTCTGATTGCTCTGACGTGCCACTTACAATGGTACCTCATAGCATTCTCAGTAAAACAACCAATAAGCAAAGCCCTCCCTAATCTTTCCCTCTGCTGTTTTTCTGTTGTGCTTATTCTCCTCTGGCCATGTTATGAATGGTTTTCGCAAAGTGATTCAGTCAACCAGTCAACCTGTTTGCCATTCTGACTGCCAGAAAGTCAGTCAGTTAGTTAGCCAATCAGTCAGTCAAGTAACTACACAGCCAGCCAATCAGCCAGAAAGACAGCAACACAGTCAGCAAATATTGATTAATAGAAGTGTCCTGCTCCTTTTAGCAAATCAAATGTTGAGTCTCAGCAGCCAAGGGGAACTTGTACAGGCGCACACACTCACACTCTTGCACATGAATACACAGGGATTTTCACATCCTTGACTGTAGTCCACAACTCACTAAATTAACTCTGACACACATTATAACACTTCACAATGAGTTCCAGAAGATGCAGAAGAACTCTGTGTGTGTGTGTGATTGTGTGTGTGCATTTGTGCGTGCGTGTGGTGAGCGAGGAATGTAACAGCCCAGACTGGTGGTGATGTCACTCTTGTTCGGCCCTTCTCATTAAGTCTGGTGATGTCGTCAATCAGCAAAGAGGTTGTTGGGCTTTGGGTCAGAGAGTGGTAAATCAGAAGAGAAATATCTCTCCTCCACCACAGACACACACACACACACACAAACACACACACACACACACACACATTTCTCTCTTTCAATTGTTAAATCAATGAGCTTTATTGGCATGAAACTTACGAAACAACATTGCCTCTTCCTGTCCTAATTTTGTTCCTCTCTCTTTGGTCCTCATTGCACTTCCCTCACTTTATCTTTCAGTCTGTCTCTCTCACTCAGTACCATTACCATTCTGCATTAAAATGCCAGGTCCAGTACACAGGTAAACTCCTGAAAATGTACATGTGGAAATACACATGGACACACACACATAGACGCACAAACAGATTTGCCCCCATTCTGTCGTCAAACACTAGTTCACCTTGACAATCACAGCATGCTGGGTGCCTTCTTAATACACAAACACAACAGGCAAACGTACAGTACATTCACATAGACACACATGAGACATACAGCGTGGAGACATATGGTATGTAACATGCACATGGCAGTGCAGTCAAGAAAACACATATTGTCAAATATATACGTACATACATATTATAGCCAGAAGTATAGTCGTGCAAAGACAAGATTTAGGGAAAAAGGTTGAATATTTTTTTAAACATGTTTTAGAGATGCAAATATATAATAAGTTAAATTTTATGGTAGAAAATTGCACTCAATAACAAAGGACTTTTTGGATCATTCACATCTATATATAAATGTGAATTCTGTATGTGAAGGGAATTTTTAATTTAAGATGGTTTTCAGTTGCTTAAACAACCATTAAAGCCATAATAAACAATATATTCAGACAATTATATTCAATCATTATGTTTTGTTCTTATGCTGATTTGTTTTTAAAATATGCACTTCATAGGAGATAAGCTTGCTTTTGTAGCATACCCCTTCTAGTCAGTAAAGGTGAATAGGATAAGAAACTTTATTGGTAGCATTATGTCTTCTTTGATGTAATATAACTGACTGACTTTTCCATATCCTAACAAGATTCAACTCATAAATATGACTTTATTAGGATCTGAATTAGAAATTGATTTAGTCCATTGCCTTGGACAATCTTATTTCTTTTGTGTTCTCTGATATGTATCTTCATGTGTGTGTATCCAGTCGCTGTTGATTTTCTCTGATCTCTGTTGGCCGTGTTTGATTTCCATTTCTGCTCATTCCTCAGCTACATAACATGTTTAGAGGCTGATGCCTTAGTTTCAAGAATGTGTGTTTATGTGTGTAGGTGTGTGTGCCTGTGTGTTGTGTGTGTGTGTGTGTGTGTGTGTGTGTGTGTGTGTGTGTGTGTGTGTGTGTGTGTGTGTGTGTGTGTCTGTCTGTGTCTGTCTGTGTGTGTGTGTGTGTGTGTGTGTGTTTCATTGTCCACATTGGTGCAAAACAGACATCGTATCTTCCAGTGCACCACCACCATTGCCACTTCTTGCAGCCCATACAAACAAACACACCCCTGTTTGCAGATGAAAACAAATATTGATGAAATCAAATTAGGAAAAGAATATTTGATATTTGATCTTAATATTTGGATTAAGTTGGGCTTTCTTTATTGGATTAGGCCTGTGTGTATTGGAAGTATGTCATCAATATGAGAAAACAGAGGAAGGAAAACAGCTCCCCTTTTCTGTGCATTGCTTTTCTTCTTTCTTGTCTACATTCATGTCTTTTTCTTGCATTCACTTTTTGTACCAGTGTCATTCTAGTGCTTTGGGTATAATATGATGAGGTCTGGTTGTTGGTTTTAATCTGTGTTTTCTGGTGTATAAATTAAGAAAAAAACGTAAAACATTTTGCAAAATGATCTTAAAATGTTCCCGACACCGCAATATGAATTAAATTAGACCCACATTTCTTTAAAATTAATGTGACAGTGACATAATAACACTGTAATACTGATTATATTAGTCACTGCAATGCCTATGTACTTTACAGTAAATTGATAAGATTATGTGTAAGATGTAAGAAAGTTTTTTTTATTTGATCTTTTGATGAATACACACACACACACAAACACATACATATGCAGTGACTGAGGGCACGTTCAGTCTGTGTTGACTCTCCTGTCTGTCTGATGCCCTGTGTTTGTTTTGTCATCACAGTGTTGACAGTGTTTCCATGACGATGTGTCTATAATGACACTCAAACACACACACAGAGTTTGGGGGCCTGCCTTAAAAAACACACACATGGTTTTGCACACATTCAACACACATCTTTCCACAAAGAATCACACTTGTATTTGCTCCATCAGGTCACACCTTGGTGGTGACACACACCTTATGCCTTTAGAGTAGAGCAACACACAGCTTTTGCTTCACACATGGTACCAGCTGCAACTGTCACTGCATGCATGTGTATCACACCATGTCAGACTGGCATTTAAAATAAAAAATAAATTTAAAAAAAAAAACAGCTTTTCCCTTGAAGAGTAGTGGCAGCCTGTGAATACATCTGTTATTATTATTCTGATTTAAAAAGTGGCCTCTGATTTAAAAAAGGGTTTTGTTTTTTTCTGAACAGCCTCTTATTAAAAGAAATTGTAATAATTTTGATTGTAGTTTCTAAAACAATCTCATGTCATGAAAGTTATTCAGTAGATGATTTCAGTAAAAGTAAAAGTGACAAAAAAAACACAAATAGTTGTGAGATTTGCGCTCAGCAGCCCATTGCTGTTTTTCTTATTAGTTTGATTACATTAGCAAATCAAATTCATTTGTCTATCAGCCTTTGAGACACAGACTGCAATCTGAGTACACCAACTAATCTGCATCAAATAATGTCTGTCACAGATACACACAAAACACACACCAGAGAAGCCGAATACATAGGCATGCACACAAGCCTGCATACACAAACACATACATCATACACACATCTGTGTACACACAAATGTAAACATCTTAACGCAGAGACCCACACATACACTTCTAAACACAGTGTATGTGCACAAAAGCACACACACAAACACACACACAGGCGTGCACAGTTTTATAATATGTGACATCAGACAAGCAGTAACAAATAAATCAGCACACCATCTGAGCCCATCATCATCTAAGTCATCACTAGCAAACAGTCAGCTTTTACTACTTTCAATTTGCTTTTGTGTGTGTGTGTGTGTGTGTGTGTGTGTGTGTGTGTGTGTGTGTGTGTGTGTGTGTGTGTGTGTGTGTGTGTGTGTGCTTGAGAAAGAGCAAGAGAGGAAGAGAGAGAGAGATGATGTGATATGATATGATATGCTAGCAGGGCATAAAGATAGATGATCATAATTACGCACAGGCCAAACTCCATTTCAAATCATCATCATCCTATTCTATCTGTTAGAGCGCACATGTACACACACACACAACCACACACACACACACACCAAAAGCAATATAAAAAGTTCACACACATACAGCACACGTACATATAGTAATTCACACACACACACACACACACACACATATCACACACACACACACACATATCACACACCTATGCATGCAGCAAATCTAGTGGAAGGAGGGACAGGCTTGTCATGGCATCACATTATTTCTGTCGGTTCATGCAAAGTTCACAGACAGGCATGAAATAGTTATTCTCTCTCTCTTTCTATTTATCTATTTACCTTTCCTTACTGTTTCTGTCTGCATCTTCCCTTTTCCCCGCTTAAACCTTTTTCTTATTCTCTCTCCTCAGTCTCTCCATTTCTCCTTCTACCATTGTTCCATCTTTCTTCTTTTCTCTCTTTCTCTCACCCCCTTTATTGCTCCTCACCTTCTTTCGTCTTTTTCTTTTTGCTCTACCCTCTACCACCTTTCCCCTTTCTTCTACCCCTCTCAGTGTCTCTCTCTCCATCTCTCTCTCTCTTTCTTTCTCTCTCCCTCCCATCCTCCATCCATCGTTCTTAAATAACAGTCTGGGGGATTCATCCTTTCCATCAGGGAATAAGCAGGTGGGAAAATGGGATTGGAGCGTGCCTGTCACCAGCTGGGGACGACTTATGGCCTGTGCACACACCAAAAACACACACACACACACACACAGGGAAATTATATAAATATTATATACGTATAAACACACAAAAGACAGGTATACCTCATGCACATACACAAGAAAACACCTGCAGATTGGCTGAGACTGCCCCCTTTACCTATGTGTTCCTCAACAGTGTAGAAAAGTAAAATATAATATGTCTGAAGTCAAATAACAGTCTTTAATGTTTTTACTAATTGCATTAGCTTGTTGTGGTTGTTTTTTCGCTTTTTTATAGTACACATATCACATATACATCACAAAATTACTGGCTGTAAATTAACACACATGTACGTGTGTGTGTGTGTGTGTGTGTGTGTGTGTGTGTGTGTGTGTGTGTGTGTGTGTGTGTGTGTGTGTGTGTGTAATACTGCACATTAAGCTTTTTGGTGTCCAAATGATTGCATGTAAAATAAATACAAATATATGAGTGCATGCAAACAGATGAATTCTTAGACATTTCCACATAAGCTGAACATATATCAACTTCAGAAAAAGTGTAGGGCTTATAACTCACACTTCATAAAAGTATGGAGACAAGAGCTGAAGTTCTTGGTGAAGTCTGAGGTCAGTCAGAGTCAGATCCATTCTCCTTACACAAAGTTACACGTACATTGTTACCTAGCTACTACCATTGACTATAAAGTGTTTACGCTGGCTATATGGGATGATTAAACACTGGCTGCAAAAAGACTACAGTGGTCCATTTCCCATTTGAATAACACAAGGCATAAACTTGCTAAATTTTCTTTGTGTCAGACTGAACATTCCTGTAAGGAGTGTGTGTGTGTGTGTGTGTGTGTGTGTGTGTGTGTGTGTGTGTGTGTGTGTGTGTGTGTGTGTGTGTGTGTGTGTGTGTGCACGCAGCATTACATCCCTATATAAGTGTGTCACTTCCCACCTGCTATGTGGCAAAGGACCATGGGCTCTAGTCTCAGTGCTTCATTGTGTATTCTCATATACACACAAAACATTCACACACACACACACACACACACAATAGTAATAATGTGTGTATTTTTGTGTCTATTTAATCTTGATGGGATGTTTCATCTGCAGGCTGCTATCACAGCTGGCTGCCTTATTGTCTGGGTCAGACTGTTGGGGATGTGCGTGAGTGTGTGTGTGGTCTTGCCTCCATGCACATTTCCCAGTTTGTGTCCCTCTACTTTGTCAGCATGCGCATGTATGTACCAACAACTGTTTGTGTGCCTTTCTGAGAGCAGACACATTTCTCTTGTACATGTAAATACTACATACCTACATGAACAATGTCTACAAACATTATGTGAGTGTATGCATTGTGCGTGTGTGTGCGCTGTCACATGCCACACACACAGCCGTACCAAACCATTGGCTTGGTTGCTGATGATGACATATGAGTTCCTGGCCTTGGTAATGGCTGTTAAATCTCATAATTACACACTTCTTTATTGCAATGCATAATGACCCCGAAGCACTATTGGACAATTAATTAAGATTTTCAGCCCAGGCTTTTTCAGACCCAGATGAGGAGGTGGAATGAGGTCTAATGTTCTTGTCTTCCAGCTAGGACATTAAGGCTTGATGCTGTAGGAAAGAAGGCTGTTTCTCTGCGTGCATTCGTTTTCATCTCTGTCTTTCTTTCAGCCTGTCTCTCTCTCTCTCTCTCTCTCTCTCTCTCTCTCTCTCTCTCTCTCTCTCTCTCTCTCTCTCTCTCTCTCTCTCTCTCTCTCTCTCTCTTCATTCCTCTGTTGTTGAGCCATCCTCTCAATGCTTGTCCTGGATGATGATATTTGAGACCATATCTCTAATCTGTGAATGGTAAATTAATCCATGTGGAGTTTCTGCGGTTGTCTCTATGGAAAGCTAGGAAGATAAAATCAACACAGCCTCATAATCTCATATACAGACACCTGGCCAGGACCGAGACCATTGGGTTTTGTTTTAAAGCCATAATCAGCAATTTTTTTATTCATACATCAATAGTTCTAACAATGAAAAAAAAAAGTTATTTCCAAAAATGTAGAAATTATACAATGCCCACAAATCTGTAGATTTAGTTATATTCCACAATCTCTTAGATTTCATGCAAAATTATGTTTGTGACAGTGATAGAGAAGATAGAGAAGATTTGACATTAATGAATTTTATTCTATTCTTTTTTGTCCAGTTTGAAAATAAAAACGGAGTCCTGCCCAAGGGACTAGATAACAGGGCATCCCATTTGATGATGCTTGGACTATAGATTTTGTCTTTTCAGGATAATATATTATCGCAGGATATTGTTCTGAAAAGGTAATCCGACGAGAGATCAATAGACTGTTACAAGCCAGTTAATTGAACAAGCTGGGAAAATGAATTCATCACAAACTAGATAGATAGATAGAAAGAAAGATAGAAAGAAAGATAGATAGATAGATAGATAGATAGATAGATAGATAGATAGATAGATAGATAGATAGATAGATAGATAGATAGATAGATAGAGCTCTACTTTTCTACATTTTCCATTTAATGCTGATGAAATCCTTAAAATTGGGATGTGGTGCTCAGTATTGCCATACGAGAGGGAATCGTTCTTTGTGTGTCTCGTGGAGTCCACCACAGAGATGTAGTGACTTTCCCTGAGGTATAGATCTTGATGTGAGGTCTAATCAGTGTCTTGGTGTGTTTCCTGATGAAGGTCTTGGGTAAGTGGCAAAAACAAGTCGAGCTGCATTTTACAGAGTCCAATTTTACACAAGCATTCACATTATCTTCTCTTTATTCTTAATATCTGATTACTTTTTTAAAACACATTTTTGAATATTTTTTACCTCTTATTGTTTTTTGTCTGCAAAACTGTCTGTCAGCAGTGTCTGTGTGTGTGATAGTGAGACAGAGAGCGTTGGTGTGTCTAAGCTTCTCAGTTGTGTGTACACATGGTTAATTCCCCTGACAGATTTTTGCACACATGCACATGCTCGCACACACACCAAGTGGTCATTCCTGCCTGCATCAGCATTGTATTGTTGGAGGGAAGGGCAGGATGCAGAGGTAGAGGATGGAAGGAGGATAGACAGATTGAGTAAAGGAAAAAGTTAAGAGGGAATATAAGAAAACCAGTGCTGGGAAACAGAAACTGGAAAAATGTGTTATTGTACGCAAGGTTTATTTCTCCAATAAATTCTCAAGCAGAGCGGATCATTGTCACACATTCTGTAGAGTCAAGAAGACATGGCCCCAGCGGAGCACATGCCTGCACACACTCACTCACACACTCTTTGACACGACCCTGGTGGGTCTAGAAGTGGGTAATTAAAAATGTAAATATTGATATTTTATTATTTGAAACAGCTCCACTGCAATGCTCTTAATGTCACTCCATCTGTCGTCTCCGCGGAGACTTGGGGTCGCCCTCGACGATCGACTGCCCCCATCCAAGTAACCCCGCCACAGCAACAGCTACAACACTCGACAACCATCTCCGCGTTGCCACATTTCCATTTTGGGTCTAATTAAGTGTTAAATATTAGCACCCGCAACCACAGAGGCAGCACACGCCACACATGCACACACAGCGACTACAACACACAGTCTCCTCTCCTCTGCTGTCTCTCCCTTTCGCGCACACACACACACACACACACACAAACTCACAGAGCACTCATCTCCACAACAGCAATGGGAAGATTTTAAGTGTTAATCTTGCAGTGCTGCTGATGGTGTCTAATGTATGCAATTAACAGTCAGCCAGGGCTGAGGGTTTGGTAATTAGCTGGCTGTTCACACTGATTAGAGGCTACCGCAACCCTATGACTGCTCCACTCTCCCCGAGGCCGCACAGAGAAAAATGGGGGATGTGGTTGAAGGAGAGGGGGAGGGTGGAAGGGTAAAGAAATAGAAAAAGATATTTTAGCCAACAATATGAGAGGGGATGAAGGTGAAGGTGATTACGCTTGCTCATTTGCGCAGTATGAGTGTTAGAGAAATGACTGACCTTGTATCAAATTCATTCAATATTTGTCCAAAAAATGTCAGTCTGCATTATCCATTATGTACTTAACAGTATGAACAACTCAAATGAGACACAGTGGAGTAAAATAGGCATTATATTTTACAGTAAAATGAGAGTAATCATCACGGAAATCTGATCCTAAAACTGGTTGTAGCAATGTCAAGAAAGCAGTGTGAATTGAACTATCTAAAGACTCTATTTTCATTTTATTACCCTTCTGTTCAACTTAACCTGAGTACATGCAAGAAATCAGACCAACAACCCTACTCAGATAGAAGGGTCAACAATTTATATGAAGACATTTCACACTGTTAAAACACTGCTCACTGTATTTTGAAGAAGAGAGACATATAGAAGAAAGATGCAGGAATCAACCACTCACTGTCTAGTTGTTGATCCACACAAACAAGAATAAACTGAGCAATATAAAAAGTATAGAAGAGAAGTACATGAAGAGATTCACAGACATTCACATTCATATCACCTATGCATGTAACAAATCCATTGGAAGGAGGGACAGGTACAGACAGACACACACACACACACACACACACAGTTTTGACTGGTAGGATTTTGATTGGGTGATTTTTTTCTGATAATGAAAGATAAAACTCAATTTATCATATGCACTTTCATATAGTATCATCTCTATGTATATATGTATTGTATTGAGCTAAGTGTCAGTACACATGTATGCATATAAATATATAAGAGTGTGTGTGTCCTGTTTGTGTGTGTGTGTGTGTGTGTGTGTGTGTGTGTGTGTGTGTGTGTGTGTGTGTGTGTGTGTGTGTGTGTGTGTGTGTGTGTGTGTGTGTGTGTGTGTGTGTGTGTGTGTGTGTGTGTGTGTGTGTGTCTTTAAGCCCTTCTAAATTAACTGGTTCTCTGGGTAGATTTGTTTCCATCTCGTTGCGCATCTCTGTGTAATTGGGTCAGCTGGTGGATGTGTGTGTGTGTGTGTGTGTGTGTACATCTTGTGTGTGTTGTTTCAGCATGGCCAAAGCCATCACAGGGGGTCTGTGTTCATTTGGGCTGGCGTCTGGCCGTATGGTACAAAACAGTTTGAGGTTTGCACGCAGACACACACTCAAACATACCCTGAAAAGCATCACAAGGGAGCACTTGCGTTACACAGCATGCAACAATGTGCCCAGTGAAACAAATTTAAACACAAATATGTACAGAAAGTGGTATGAGAGAGAGCACTGCAGCCATGTAACACAGTGTGCATACAGAACAAACACAGACACACACATGCAGTGCAGCGATGTGCTGGTAACTGCTGGAAACTTCACGTGTCCTAATGCAATCTCTATCTCAGTAGGCCAGGAGACTTAAATCTGTCCCCTGCAGAACACAATACGTGTATGTGCTGCACATAGACAATCCTCTGTTCTCCTCTCAACTACAATCATAAAACAGTTTACAACACAGTTGCCATTCCTGACTGAAGGAAATACCGCCTTTAAAATCTTCCTTCGGAAACAAAAAAAAAAAAAATTGTCCGAAAATAACTGCCTCATGTAGGAATCAGTGTAATTATGATGATTATCTATCAGCAATGAATACCTTCACATTAGATGTTGTTTTATCTGTGGGTTTGTGTCAGTGCTTAAAGAAATTAAACAGGTTCTCCAGGTGGGAAAAAACGTCATGGGCTTTTTACTCATTGTGGAAGTGTCACTCTGTAGATCAAAGTGACCATCCGACAGTACACATCTAGATTCCCAAAGAGTAGTTAGTGTGAATTCAGGTTTGCTGCACTGTGTTACATTTCTGTGACAATGTGTGAAGCTTATTCTTACTCTCTTGAGTGTGTGAATCTTTGCTGTTACATTGTTGAGACAGACTGAGAAGTTTCATGTTAAACGTGTCCTGAGGCTAGATCATATAGGACAGAGCACAGTGTGCTCCAAGTGCACAAGCATGCAGATGGACCGCCATATGTATTAATAATATTTGTTCATATTAGCTTTTTACAAACACAAAGATACTGTAAAACCAAAGAAAACATGGCAGAAACATGGTTAATTGAGGGTAGTATTTATTTTTTTTAAATGTCTCTTTAATATTCAGGGACAGGGAAAACACTTAAAGCAACATTAAAGCAGATTTAAAAGGTATATGGTTGACATCGAATGTGACCAAAAAAAAGCCAAACTAGCTACAGGCCAGTTTAAGTTTATAAATACATCCCTGAGCCTAAATCCTCATGTTGGGTTACACTAATTAGTAACACCACCAATAACTACTCAGCTAGATGAAGTTTTGAAGTGCTTTTCGAGGTAAAAAATTCCATTACACAATGCCTCGGTGCTATTGGCCTGTTCTGAACAAGCTACAGTCTCATGCTGGGTTCAGTGGGTAGTTGGTTCACTCAGATCAAATGTAGTCCAGTAACTCTGAGTTAACCTGCTTTTCTGATGGCAGCACCCTCACCATGTACACACATCCTCACTAGGACCTGCTCTCTCTTTTCCTTTTGTGCTGTCAGCTTCATTGCAGGAAATGGAATTAAACCAATCCAACTATGAAAGAGCTGTTGTCAGTGAAAATATATATTTTCATTATGTCTTTGTTGTTCATCTCAGTGTTTCTGGCATCAGATACATAACAAGGGCTATTTGAGTTACCCTGAAATAAAAGGATTTAAGGATTCAAATAGAAATGATCAAGAGAAAGACATTTTTGTATCTGCTACTGAACAAAACGATGCTGTCCCCATCTTGAAATTATTATGTGGCATAGCTAAAAGTGAGACACTTTCAGTTTTTCACCTTGCAGTGTGGTATGTGAGAAAACTTGCTAGATCAAATCTTTGAAAATAATTCAGT